>NC_073696.1:132791283-133049031 GCF_029784165.1 Wyeomyia smithii
CCGGCACGTAGTGTATCATCCCGTATACAGTGCTTGGCATGATCGATCGTCATCATTGCGTGTAGCTGAGAATCCAAACACCCGGTCTGTGGTGTATGTCTCGGGTGCGGTGGATGATTATGTCACGTAGCCGGCACGTAGTGTATCATCCCGTATACAGTGCTTGGCATGATCGATCGTCATCATCGCGTGTAGCTGAGAATCCAAACACCCGGTCTGTGGTGTATGTCTCGGGTGCGGTGGATGATTATGTCACGTAGCCGGCACGTAGTGTATCATCCCGTATACAGTGCTTGGCATGATCGATCGTCATCATCGCGTGTAGCTGAGAATCCAAACACCCGGTCTGTGGTGTATGTCTCGGGTGCGGTGGATGATTATGTCACGTAGCCGGCACGTAGTGTATCATCCCGTATACAGTGCTTGGCATGATCGATCGTCATCATCGCGTGTAGCTGAGAATCCAAACACCCGGACTGTGGTGTGGGTGTGGGGTTACAGCACGACGGAGTGTGAAGGCATTATGTGCCGTTACATGAGTGTGGTGTGGTCGGCAAAAGACGCCTGCTGTGCAGCATCGGAAGTTAGGTGTCATACAAATGTATGGAATCGATGAATGCGAATGAACTTAGAGAAGCGGTAAGGCAGAACTTGTAACTGGATAGCGCCCTGTTGTGTGAGTACGCTACCCGAGGCATATACTATCATCCAACCTCTTCCTACAAGGTTTGGTAGGTTAGCTTGGCATGCATAGCTAGAAGATTTTCTGGGGGTCCGAATTAGGATACTCTCCCCTAATAATAATAATAATAATAATAATAATAATAATAATAATAATAATAATAATAATAATAATAAAAATAATAATAATAATAATAACAATAATAATAATAATATTAATAATAATGATAAAAATTCTCAAGTGAATATTTCACCGAACGTCTAAGTCACGACCTCACGGCTGATAGTAGGATTAATCGAGCGTCTCCGCAGAACAAACAATGACGATCCAGCTTCGTGTTGTGACACAGTGGCCGTATCCTACACGCGACCTTGTAGATGCCACTTGTAGTTGACTTCCACTCGCTCGATCGTATGGTGGTCCGTGCTGCTAGCGGGGTAACAGCGGTGCGGGAGAATTATTCTTGCTGATATATCAGCTGCGTATCAGATCACTGGCGGGGTAGCCTGCCCCTACCAGTGTGCAGAAGATGTTTCTGCCGATAAACTGCAGGCTATTGTTATCGCGCAGCACAAGAACTAATCGACAAAAAAAAACCCGTAACTCGTGTATTGTTATTTTGCGAACTCAAACGGAGATGAACAATTTGCGTCTAATCGAGACGAAAGCAAAACAACGAATGATTTTGAATCGTTCTGAATCAAAAATAATTAGCGGTGACTTGTAGGGTTTTCAACATGAAAATATAAGCTGATGTTCAGGAAAGACATTTGAGGAAAAATAATTAGTACCTGATCACTAAAACTTGAGATATTATTCACAAAACTACGTAAAACATGCAAAATTATGACTTTTTATACCTTATTCGTCTCCAAATCAAAATTCAAAGCGATGAACTGTGATTCATTTTTCATTTATATATTCGTTGATGATAAGAAAGACATTTGAGAAAAAATAACAGGTATCTGATTACTAAAACTTGAGATGTTATTCACGAAACTGCGTAAAACATGCCAAATTATGACTTTCTGTGCTAAATTTGCCTCTGAATCAAAACTTAAAGCGATGACATATGATTCTTTTTGCCTTTCTCCTAGAAAGGTATAGCAATCACTGGAAAAACCGAAGGTATAAAAGTGGTCCCAATGGCCGAATGTCATATACCACTCGACTACTTTCGACGAACTGAGCATTTTCTGTATGTATGTATGTATGTGTGTATGTGTGTGTATGTGTGTGTGTGTGTATGTGCAACTTTTTTTTCTCACTCACTTTTCTCAGAGATGGCTGGACCGATTTTCATAAAATCAAATGCAAATGAAAGGTCTAGTTGCGCCATAGGTTGCTATTGAATTTCATTGTAATCGGATTTTTAGTTTAGAGGTTATGTATCAAAATGTATCTGTAATCACGAAACATCAATATCTCAGAAATCGCACAACCGATTTCAATAAAATTGGTTTCAAATGATTGGGCTGTCCCCAGACCCCTCAACTTTTAAATTTCGTTATGATTGAACATATGGTTTAAAAGTTATGTAAAGAAAAGTTATCCTGAGGTTGTTTAAACTCATTCATTTTTCTCAGTGATGGCTGAACCGATTTTCACAAAATTAGTTTCAAATGAAAGGTCTAGTTGCCCCATAGGTTGCTATTGAATTTCATTGCAATCGGATTGTAACTTTGTCCGTTGTTCATAAAAATGTGAAATCACATAATGAAAGAAAATATATTGACTTTCTCCTAACCATCACTGGCTAATTAAAAGGTAGAAAAATGATTGAAATGGCCGAATGTCATATACTACTCAACTCAGTTCGACGAATCGAGCATTTTCTGCATATATGCATGTATAGGTGTTTGTGTTTGTGTGTGGGTGTGTACGTGTGTATGTGCACCTTTCTTTCGCATTCACTTTTCTCGGAGATGGTCTGACCGATTCTTTCTATCTTGGTGTCAAATTAAGGGTCTATTTGCCGCTTAGGTTGCTATTAAATTTCATTGTAATCAAACTTTTAGTTTTGGCGCTGCGTCAGAATGTGAAAAACGCTCTTATATCTCAGAAGCTATGAACATAGTTGAATTCAAATAAATGGGCTTTCAAACCCTTAAACAATGAATTTTATAATGTTTAAACATGTGGTTATAGAAAGAAACGAAACCCGCAGACTGTTTAAAACTATAGCTACGATCAAAATATGTGGCCTCAACATCATTTAAATTTAATATTGTACTATTTCAATGTTTGCGGCCTTGCTCGGGATTGAAGTTGAAATTAAACGTCATTTCTATCATTTCACTTTTTGCCTTTCTCCTAGAAAGGTATTGCAATCACTGCAAAAACTAAAGGTATAAAAGTGCTCAAAAGGGCCGAATGTCGTATACCCAGTGTTATGAAAATGACTGCAAGACAATGACAGCAAATTTTCAACTGATCCGGCTCTCATTGTATTGCACAGCTCTCACTGCTCCCCACACGTTCGGTGAACAGTTCGACAGCAACTGACGACAGTACACATGCAACTCCATACGGACTGTTATTTTTCATCTTCATATGTGTGTTGGTATTTCCAAGTTGTCGTAAATGACAGCCTATAATCATCCTTCAACACAAATCCGAGCGGGATGTCAGGTGATTATGATCACGACAGTAAGGCCGATGAAAGAATGAAAGAGAGATGGTGCGAAGCACGTTTTTTCTTACGTGGGGAATAATATCAACAATGGAAACGGTTTGCTTTGTATTCAATATGCCACCGGCCTGTGAAAAAGGAGAAACGAAAAAATGCAAGTCGACGACAGCCGCAGCCGATCAGCAGGCTGTCAACAGGAACAGGACACCCTCAAAATGAGCAAACTAGGCTGTCATGTCCGAACGAACAAAATACATGCGCAAGAACGAGCTGTCGTACGCAACACAACACCGTTTCTTTGCCTTGTTTAAGCTGTAGCTGTATGTGAGCTCTCATGAATAGCGCATGCATGAGGCTGTTAGAGTGGAGAGAGGGAAAAGTCGTCAGTCGCTCTCCAGTCATTCTCCTAAGCTTGCGTATACCACTCGACTCAGTTCAACGAGCTGATCATTTTCTGCATGTGTGTGTAACGCTCTCCCAATCTCACTCGATTTTCTCAGAGATGGCTGAATCGATTTCAATGAAATCAATTGCAAATGAAAGGTCTAGTTGCCCTTTAAGACTCTATTGAATTTTATTGTAATCTGATTTCTAGTTTAGAGGTTATGTATCAAAATGTAAAAATCACGAAACATCAATATCTCAGAAACTACACAACCGATTTGAACAAAATTGGTTTCAAATGAACGGGCTACCTAAAAACCCTCAACTTTTGAATTTTATGAAGATTGAACATATGGTTCAGAAGTTATGGAAAGAAACGTGATCTGGAGACTGTTTAATCTCATCAGTGTCATATGGAAAGTCTTGTTGCCCCATAAGACCCTATTGATTTTTTTTTGCAAACGGATTATTACTTTTCCTGTTATGTTTAAAAATGTGAAATCCAGCTATAAAATGGAACATATTCCGAAGACTACATAAACTCACTCACTTTTCTCAGAGATGGTTGAACCGATTTCTACAAAATTAGTGTCAAATGAAAGGTCTAGCTGCCTCATAACACCCTATTGAATTTTGCTGTAATCGGACTGTAACTTCGTCTGTAATGTATTGAAATGTGAAAATCACGAAATTTCATTATCTTAGAAACTACACAACCGATCTGAACAATATTGATATCAGATGAACGGCTAGTGAGGGATATACTGATGAATTATGATTGAACACGTGGTTTCAAAGTTTGGCTCTCCCATACGTTCCCTTTTCATTTGATTGTAATCAAACTTAAGCAACCGTTATGTTCTAATTTGTAAAACAACGAAAGTCTATTATCTCAAGTATTACACGACTTATTTGAACATAACTAGTGTCATACAAACGAGTCATCTCTCAAACTTACAAATAACAAACTTCATAAAAATTTGATATACTGTTCAAAAGTTTTGTAAAGAAAAGAAATTCAAAGACTATTCAACACTATAGTTGCTTTGATCAATATATATGGCCTCAACATGATTTAAATGTGGTATCGTACTATTTGAACGTTCCCGATATCGCTCGTGATTAAATTCTCGCGTAATTTTTCAAAGCGACTCTCTTTGTTTACTTTCTCTTTGATCAATAAACATGTTATTTTTTCCATATTTCATAACACTCAATGCATAGTAAGCAAGACAGTATTACTATCTCTCGATTAAGGGGAAGAAAGTTTAGAAAATATATATAATGACGACGTAAATAACGAAAGTGAGAGAGGAGTTGTTCAAAATTAAGAGTCATTTCTTATATTTCGCTATTTCTGAACGACTAACATTACGTCAAATTTCATATTTTATACTTTAATTACAACATCAATATTTTAGAACCCAAAGAGTGAATATACCTGTTTGGATTTGAGCACTCATGTGAATCTATTTTTACAAATAATAAGTTCGAATGAGAAAGGCTGAGTCTGACCGCTAGGTGGATTAATTTAGATTTATTCACTTATGTTCGAGCGTCTTGATAGAAAAATTTTCACTACACTTTTCACTTGCAAATACGTATTCCGGCACTGACATAGTGCCTTCGTCAGTGCTTATTTGGACTGTGGAGAAAATAGCGAAACCCCAAGAATTTTATACCTAATTAGGTAAACGACTGGGGCAAATTTTAACTCAGAAAACGTAAACAACTTGAGTTAGGTAGAGAAATGTGCGGCCTGGTGATCCATGCGTTGTCGGGGAGTTTTCGGTAGAAATTTAAAAAGCCAAGAGAAATGATTACCCTGATCTCTGTTAAGGAGGGTAGCTGGGTTTTGTTTGAAAATTTCTAAACTTTCTGCGACATCTAATTTCCAAGGGGATTTTTTTTTTCTTCATCTATAATTTATTTGACATGGCACAAATACAATTTAATGTTTAACGGCGCCAATTATATCTGGTAGCTTACTTTCTAAAGTATCTTAATAACTAAAAGCAAATTTTTTTATCCTCGCTGCCGACTACGAGCTGAAACTAAATCTAACTTAAAGCTAGAATGTTTTGCATTAAAAGCACTGATTTGTTGTTTGATGGTTTTCCATCGCCATAGGTAAGCAGCATATTGAATAAGTTCCGCTGCTGGGCCAAGATATTACGGACTGGCATATTGGGTTGTCTCCCTCGGGACCTGAGAGTATCGTGCGGGTCTAGTTGCTGTTTCCGGATCCGGGGTCTTAACGTGTTCTTGTCGTTTGGTTGGATGTAGGCGGGAGGGAATAGGATTAAACTGGGGCGTGGATGGATTTTAGGAAAACGTATATAAGGGACATGTAGGATAGGTCACGGCTCACCAAGACATCACGAACAGGAACAGCCGGCTGCCTACTTTCGGCCTGCAGGGAAGCTATTAATTTAGACCTGGCGTCACGGTGTACAGGGCATGACCAAACCACATGCTCTATGTCGTGATAACCCTCACCACAGGCACAGATACCACTTTCCCCGAGCCCAACACGACGGAGATGCGCGTCAAATCTATAGTGATTGGACATAAGCCGGGACATCACGCAAATGAAATCCCGACCTACATCCAACCCCTTGAACCACGGGTTCGTCGATACTTTGGGGATTATGGAATGTAACCACCTTCCCAATTCCCCTCTGGTCCAAGCATTTTGCCAACTGATGATCGTATTCTGACGTACAAGTGCGAAAAATTCATTAAAAGCAATTGGTCTGTCATAAATATAACCGTTTGTTGCGCCCACCTTAGCCAAAGAGTCCGCTTTCTCATTGCCCGGTATCGAGCAGTGAGAAGGGACCCACGCTAAGGTAATCTGAAACGATTTTTCGGATAAAGCACTCAGATGTTCCCGTATTTTCCCAGGAAATACGGAGAGTGCTTAACATCTTTCATCGATCGGAGAGCCTCAATGGAACTGAGACTGTCCGTAAAGATGAAATAATGGTCCGTGGGCATTTTTTCGATAATCCCTAGGGTGAACTTAATTGCAGCCAATTCTGCGACGTAAACAGAAGCAGGATTATCGAGCTTATGGGAGACGGTTAAATTGTTATTGAAAATACCGAAGCCAGTGGACCCATCAAGAAGTGATCCGTCAGTGTAGAACATATTGTTGCAGTTGATGTTTCGATATTTATTGGGGAAAATTTTGGGGATCTGCTGCACGCGTAAATGATCCGGGATTCCACGAGTTTCTTCTATCATGGATGTATCGAAAAACACAGTAGAATCAGAAGTATTTGATAAGTCGACACGATTTGGAATATTCGAAGAAGGGTTAATATTTTGGGACATGTGATGGAAATACAATGTCATAAAACGGGTTTGAGAATTAAGTTCGATTAACCTTTCAAAATTTTCAATCACGGGACGGTTCAAGACCTCACATTTGATAAGAATACGAGAAGACAGGCTCCAGAAGCGGTTTTTCAATGGTAGTACTCCAGCTAAGACCTCCAAACTTATCGTATGGGTCGACTGCATGCAACCTAAGGCGATACGCAAACAACGATATTGTATTCGCTCCAGTTTGATCAGATGTGTGTTTGCTGCGGAGCAGAAGCAGAAACACCCGTATTCAATAACAGACAATATCGTTGTTTGGTAAAGCCTTATTAGGTCTCCTGGATGGGCTCCCCACCATTGTCCGGTTATTGTACGAAGAAAATTCACTCTTTGTTGACATTTTTTCATCAGATACCTCACGTGACAACCCCAGGTGCCTTTAGAGTCGAACCAGATACCAAGATATTTGTGTACCAAAACCTGAGAAATCGTTTCACCCATTAATTGTGTTTGAAGCTGAGCAGGTTCATGCTTCCTAGAAAAAACTACTATCTCAGTCTTCTCCGGAGAGAATTCGATACCTAGCTGTAAAGCCCAAGCAGACAAATTGTCCAAGGTATCTTGCAATGGTCCTTGCAAATCGGCAGCTTTGGCTCCTGTAACAGAGATTACACTGTCGTCTGCAAGTTGTCTTATCGTGCATGAATTTGCCAGACATTCGTCGATGTCATTTACATAAAAGTTGTAAAGAAGGGGGCTTAAACATGAGCCCTGGGGAAGACCCATGTAGCTAATGCGAAAAGTTGCCAAATCGCCGTGCGTAAAATGCATGTGCTTTTCGGACAACAAATTGTGCAAAAAATTGTTCAAAATTGGAGAAAATCCTTGTCGGTGAAGTTTACCCGAAAGAATGTCAATAGAAACGGAATCAAAAGCCCCCTTAATGTCCAAGAACGCAGACGCCATTTGTTCTTTGCGAGCATACGCCAGCTGAATATCTGTTGAAAGCAGCGCAAGACAATCATTCGTCCCTTTGGCACGGCGGAAGCCAAATTGAGTATCCGATAGTAGGCCATTTGATTCGACCCAATGGTCTAAACGACGGAGTATCATTTTTTCCATCAATTTCCGGATACAGGATAGCATTGCAATCGGCCTATAAGAGTTGTGATCAGAAGCTGGTTTCCCTGGTTTTTGGATGGCGATCACCTTCACTTGCCTCCAATCCTGCGGTACAATGTTTTGCTCCAGGAACTTATTGAACAAGTTCAACAAGCGCCTCTTGGCATTGCCGGGTAGATTCTTCAACAAGTTGAATTTGATTCTATCTAATCCAGGTGCGTTATTGTTACAGGACAGGAGGGCAACTGAAAATTCTGCCATCGTAAAAGGTGATTCTATCGCGTCGTGGCCCGGAGACGCATCACGAACAATATTTTGCTCAGGAACAGAGTCCGGACATATTTTCCTGGCAAAATCAAATATCCACCTACTTGAAGACTCTTCGCTTTCGTTGACCGTTACGCGATTCCGCATTCCTCGGGCTGTGTTCCAAAGAGTGCTCATCGATGTCTCCCTCGACGTCTCGTTCACGAACCGACGCCAATATCCGCGTTTCTTTGCTTTAGCCAAGCTTTTAAGCTTGGTATCAAGCTCCGAATACCGTAAATAGTCGCCAGGTATACCTCCCTTCTGGTAGGCCAAAAACGCGTCGGATCTTTGCGTGTAGACATCTGAGCACTCTTGGTTCCACCACGGAGTGGGAGGCCGTTCTTTAATCGTTACGCCGGGATATTTCTTCGTTTGGGCTTGCAACGCGGCGTCGAGAACCAAGCCCGCGAGGAGGTTATATTCTTCAAGTGGTGGATGATGTTGAATCGAATCGACCGCTTTTGAAATCATTTCCTCGTATAACTTCCAATCGACATTCCGTGTGAGGTCATACGGAATGTCAACTGGTCGCATGCGAGTTGACCCGTTATTAATTGAAATAAGAATAGGCAAATGGTCGCTACCGTGAGGATCGAGGATTACCTTCCATGTGCAATCCAACCGTAGCGACGTCGAACATAAGGATAGATCCAAAGCGCTTGGGCGCGCTGGAGGTTTCGGGATACGTGTCATTTCGCCGTTGTTTAAAATAGTCATGTCGAAGTCATCGCAAAGGTTATAGATTAAAGAGGAGCGGTTATCATTGTAAGTGGAACCCCAAGCCACGCCATGGGAGTTGAAGTCTCCCAAAATCAAACGTGGCGAGGGAAGAAGTTCTATTAAATCAAAGAGCAGCCGTTGCCCAACCTGTGCTCTAGGAGGAATATATATTGAGGCAATACAAAGCTCTTTACCTTGTATTGTCATTTGACATGCGACAACTTCGATGCCTGGAATCGAGGGGAGGTTAATACGATAGAAAGAATAGCACTTTTTAATCCCTAGAAGTACTCCTCCATATGGGGTGTCTCGATCAAGGCGAATAATATTAAAATCATGGAAGTTGAGATCAATATTTGAAGTAAGCTAAGTTTCACAAAGGGAAAATGCATCGCATTTGTTTTTATTTATCAAAACTTTAAACGAATCAATTTTTGGTAAAATACTTCTCCAATTCCACTGTAAGACAGAGATAGAATCCTTCATATACGCAGTTGAATTAGGCATCGAAGGATACAATCGCTGCAAGGAGGGGCCATTGGGCAGTCAACTGCTTCAAAAATGATCTAACTGTTGGAAGAAATGCTGTAAGAAAAATTTTAATTGGATCGGGTACATTGAAAGTTTCAAAAATCCAGTCCACAATGTCAGAAAATTTTACTAATCCAGAGTTTGTTTCATCAACTGGATGTGCAAAAGGAACAACTGGGGTTTTAGATGTTCCTGGCAGTGCTGGGAACTCCTTCTGGGACTTTAAATTTGCAAGCCCAGGAGGAGTTTGCTTCGTATTTTCCGCAGCACTGTTTGGTTTGCTTGTAACTTTCATTTCACTTTGAGAAATCTTAGGACCTTTTCTGGGAAGTTTAGGAGAGGAAATATTTTTCCTTTTTCTAGACTCCCCAGGATTGGCGTAAGATGTTCCCGCTGGTGAATCGTCAGAATCGGTTTCATCAGAGGACAACAGATCATAAGGGTTTGATGTAATGGGAGAAGTGGTAACGGTCTTCTTCAGCATTTCAGCGTAAGAACGCTTCGAACGCTCTTTGAGAGACCTCTTTATTTTATCCCTGCGCTGCATGTACACCGCACATGTCGAGAGCTCATGCTGACTCTCCCCACAGTGAATGCATTTTTCAGCATTTTTACTGCAGGAATCATCCGCATGATTCTCCCCACACTTGCCACAACGTGCCTTATTGCAGCAGTAGGCGGCGGTGTGGCCTAACTGCTTACAATTCAGGCAGTTCATGACGCGAGGCACATATAATCGCACAGGGAGACGAACCCGGTGGATCGAGACGTGGCTTGGTAGCGCTGACCCGACGAACGTAACTCGAAACGAGTCTGACGGGGTGTATACTGTTTTGCCACCGATGATCGATGCTGACCGCAATTGCTTGCAGTCGAGCACCTTTACATCGGGACAGGTTTAGTTTTTAAAGCACCCTTTGGCACTTTCCAGTATACACTCGACGGACAGACTCGAATCGGTTATGACACCGTCGATCTCCACGTCTCGTGCGGGTATGTAAACGCGATACTCGCGTGTGAAGAGCTCAGAGCAAGCTATATCGTTGGCCTCTTTCAGGTTACTGACCACGACACGGAGCTTGTTATGCCGGACCTTGTAAATTTCGGTCACGCCCTTGTACTCCTTCGTCAGGTCTTTAGAAATCTGCAAGAGGTTCAACTGTTTGGATTTCGGTCCCGCCTTTGGCCGAAAATAGACAGTATAGCTGCCCTGGGCTCCGTCTGGGTAAAGCCTGGGGCGAGGGGGGACTGAAGAATGAATAGGGTAGGGGGTAACAGAAGGGTCAGGGTCAGAGGGGTTCGGGGATGGTGGCGCGGAAGGCGAGGGATCTACATCCATCCCGCTAAGTCTAGCGCACTAGCGCCGACAAGAGCACGTACCTATTTACTTCTCCCTTCCAGTAAGGTTGGTTGTCCGATCGTTCGAAGTTGCAGCCGTTACAGCCAGCAGCACCAATACAGCAGCACCAAACAGCCACCAGCAGCGAGCCAGGTGTGAGATCACTCCACACAGCGATACAACTCACTGTCAACTGATGGCTTCTTCTTTTTCCTCTTTTGTGTCTCGTCCACTGCTGTAGCACAATTCAGCCAGCAGCCAAATCGGCTTACGCACCAGCTGGTAGTCACGATGCGAAACAGTTGCACAAAGGCGCGACCTTGAACCCGGATTTATTTCACTCGACCAGGCAAACAATGCCAACACTTGTTCACACGTCTTTTGTTTTATATTCTATCGGAGCGATCACCGATCACACGTCCGATACTGATGCGTGTTCGGCACAGAATGTTTCCAAGGGGATGTTACTGATCGAACTAGACTAATGTTGTCGGTAGTCATAGCGTGATCTTCATGAAATATATGTTCGGCTATTTTGGATCTGAAATGGTGAGTTATTCCTTTTTCTTAGTCTTTCTTAGCCTTTACAAGTTCTGAAGTATGTTCCTTAAACCGGATGTCTAAATTTCTTTTTGTTTGGCCAATGTAAACTTTATCACAATGTGGACATGCAACTTTATAAACACCCGCCCTATGTAATTTGTCAATAGTGTCTTTAGTAGACCCCAACTTTGTTTTCATTTGATTATTTCTACTACTGTAGATAATATCGATACCAAATTTTCTAAACTTTTTACGAAAGTGACGAGTGAAACTGACGTCATATTCAACCACTACTCTTTTCCGATCTTCTGTTAGCGGAGTGAGTGTTGTGTGAGATTTCCTATGTTGGATTCGTTTCTTTTTGTCATAAATGGCTTGTATGGTTCTTCTGTTATATCCATTCTGCTCACCAATATCAAAAATATATTCCATTTCGTTTTTCTTACCTTCATTCCTGAGAGGCAAAGATTCCATACGGTGGATCATATGGTGGAAAGAAGCCATTTTTATGCTGGGAGGAGTGGTTAGAAGTGTTAGGTATTACCCGCTTAGTATGTGTGGGTTTCCTAAAGATTTCGAATTCAAAGTGGTTGGAGTTTTTAACAACGACTACATCTAAAAATGGAAGCCTGTTGTTTTGTTCAATTTCCAAAGTGAACTGGATATTTTTATGAAGACCATTCAAAATTCCCAAAAAACTTTCCAAGTCCCCCTGTTGTAAAATACAAAAAATATCATCAACATACCTCCACCAACGATCTGGTAGGCAGTCTTTTTCATTTAGTTTATTTTCCAAATGTGCCATAAAAAGCTCACATAAGAAAGGTGAAAGAGGATTCCCCATCGGTGCTCCTTTTGTTTGTTTGTAAAATTTCCCACGAAATGAAAAATAATTGTCTTCCATGCAAAGTCGAGTTATCTTCAAGTAACTGCGTACTTTAGTTTTCCAAGGGTTGTCACATTGTTGGGAAAGAAGCCAATCTTCCAAAAGATTTATAGCTTCTTTCACTGGAACACTCGGAAAAAGTGCTGTGACATCAAAAGAAACCATTATCTCGCCAGTGTTGATGCCCCCCGATGATTTTAAATTTTCAACAAAAACTCCTGTGCTCTTAACAGATCGACTAGGAAATTTTTTCGGCATTGATTGAAATTCCTTGACTAACCATTTTGCCAATTTTTCTGTTGGTGCCCCCACCGCAGAAACGATTTCTCTCATTTCATTACCAGGTTTATGTACTTTAGGGAGACCCTTTATTCTAGGAAGAGAAGGGTTCGAAACACGAAGATTTTTCAAAGCGTCACCAAAAATAGGTTGGCATTCTTTGATAGTTTTTTCAAAGTTTTTCACCATGTCGGTAAGGGGGTTGACTCTCTGTTGCCTGTATGGGTCATTATTAATTTTCTCCAACATTTGTTGATCGTAATCATTTTTGTTCAAAATAACAATTTTATTCCCCTTATCAGCTTTTAAATAAAGGACAGGTTTATTACATAATTCTTTGATTGTCTTTAAGTCTGTGCTATTATTTACAAGACGTGGACATTTTTTTAAATTATCCAAGAAGGATGTGCGCACTTCACTAATTTGTGCGGTGGAAAAATTGCAACTGCCCATCCCACTTTCAATATCAATGATTGCCTGTTCAACATTTGGTTTAGAAGAAACAGCAAAGTTGAGGCCTTTGTTCAAAAGATTTTGTTGCTGTTGTGAGAATTCACACGAAGATCGATTGACCACAAAATTTTCTATATATTTTATCTTAGTTGTCATTTTACTACTCTTATTTCGTAAAAACAACTGGTTAATCTTTTTTGCACCCAATTTTCGTTTTTTTCCCCCTCACACTGTTCTGCAACTTTTACTTTGGTTAGGAATTCTGGGAACCCAAAGGAAAACTCTTTGGCCAGTTTTAAATGAAGGGAGTAGCACTCTAAAGTGACTGAATTTAATTTACTATAAAGAAGTTTTATACTATTTTTTATCCATTCCAATTCCATCTTCTTAATGAGAAAAGGAGGGGTTAAAGTTCTCATTTTAATCTCATGACTTTTGGGAGTCAGTCGATATTTGACACATTGCTTTAGAAAAGCTATGTCTTTATGAATTCTTGCTATTTTTTTCCTCAACCCCAAAAACTTATTTGGCTCAAAAGGCTTGGATGCCATGTTCAAATTTATTCACTTATGTTCGAGCGTCTTGATAGAAAAATTTTTCACTACACTTTTCACTTTTTATTCACTTTCACTATTTGCATGGAAGACAATTATTTTTCATTTCGTGGGAAATTTTACAAACAAACAAAAGGAGCACCGATGGGGAATCTTCTTTCACCTTTCTTATGTGAGCTTTTTATGGCACATTTGGAAAATAAACTAAATGAAAAAGACTGCTTATCAGATCGTTGGTGGAGGTATGTTGATGATATTTTTTGTATTTTACAACAGGGGGACTTGGAAAGTTTTTTGGGAATTTTGAATGGTCTTCATAAAAATATCCAGTTCACTTTGGAAATTGAACAAAACAACAGGCATCCATTTTTAGATGTAGTCGTTGTTAAAAACTCCAACCACTTTGAATTCGAAATCTTTAGGAAACCCACACATACTAAGCGGGTAATACCTAACACTTCTAACCACTCCTCCCAGCATAAAATGGCTTCTTTCCACCATATGATCCACCGTATGAAATCTTTGCCTCTCAGTAATGAAGGTAAGAAAAACGAAATGGAATATATTTTTGATATTGGTGAGCAGAATGGATATAACAGAAGAACCATACAAGCCATTTATGACAAAAAGAAACGAATCCAACATAGGAAATCTCACACAACACTCACTCCGCTAACAGAAGATCGGAAAAGAGTAGTGGTTGAATATGACGTCAGTTTCACTCGTCAACTTCGTAAAAAATTTAGAAAATTTGGTATCGATATTATCTACAGTAGTAGAAATAATCAAATGAAAACAAAGTTGGGGTCTACTAAAGACACTATTGACAAATTACATAGGGCGGGTGTTTATAAAGTTGCATGTCCACATTGTGATAAAGTTTACATTGGCCAAACAAAAAGAAATTTAGACATCCGGTTTAAGGAACATACTTCAGAACTTGTAAAGGCCAAGAAAGACTCAGAAAAAGGAATAACTCACCATTTCAGATCCAAAATAGCCGAACATATATTTCATGAAGATCACGCTATGACTACCGACAATATTAGTCTAGTTCGATCAGTAACATCCCCTTGGAAATTAGATGTCGCAGAAAGTTTAGAAATTTTCAAACAAAACCCAGCTACCCTCTTTAACAGAGATCAGGGTAATCATTTCTCTTGGCTTTTTAAATTTCTACCGAAAACTCCCCGACAAGGCATGGATCACCAGGCCGCACATTTCTCTACCTAACTCAAGTTGTTTACGTTTTCTGAGTTGAAATTTGCCCCAGTCGTTTACCTAATTAGGTATAAAATTCTTGGGGTTTCGCTATTTTCTCCACAGTCCAAATAAGCACTGACGAAGGCACTATGTCAGTGCCGAAATACGTATTTGCAAGTGAAAAGTGAAAAGTGATAGAATTAAATAGTGAAAGTGAATAAAAAGTGAAAAGTATAGGGATTTATTTAGGTTTTTCAATAAAATGTTGGTTAATGTTCAGGAAAGACATTTGAGGAAAAATAATTAGTATCTGATCACTAAAACTTGAGATATTATTCACATAACTACGTGAAACATGCAAAATTATGACTTTTTATACTTAATTCGTCTCCAAATCATAATTCAAAGCGATGAGATATGATTCTTTTTTCATTAATATGTTCGTTGATGTTTAAGAAAGACATTTGAGAAAAAATAACAGGTATCTGATTACTAAAACTCGAGATATTATTCACAAAACTATGTGAAACATTTAAAATCATGACTTTTATGCTGAATTTGCCTCTAAATCAAAACTCGAAGCAGTGATCTGTGATTTTTACTCTAATAAAATGTTCGTTGTGTTTAGGAAAGATATTTGAGGGAAAAATAATAGGTATCTGATTATTCGAAATTTAAATGTTTTCCACAAAACCACATGAAAAATGCAAAACCATAACTTTTTAGGCTCATTTGTCTCTAAAATTCTGATTTAAAGCGATGACACGTGATTTTTTTCAATAAAATGTTCGTTGATATTCAGTAACGACATTCGAGAAGAAATAATAGTTATCTGATAACTGAAAACAGAGAAATTATTCACAAAACTAAGTAAAACATGCAATATCATGAATATTTTGGCTCAATTAGCTCTAAATCTTAATTCAAAGCTATGATATATGATTTTTTCCATTAAAATGTTTGTTTATGTTCAGGAAAGACTTTTTAGTAAAAATAATAGATTTTTGATTACTGAAAACAGAGATATTATTCACAACACTACGTTAAACAAGTAAAATCATGAACACAATTTGCCTCTAAATCGAAATTCAAGGCTATGATATGTAATTGTTCTTCATTGAAATGTTTGTTAATGTTCGGGAAAGACATTTGAGGAAAAATAATAGGTATCTTATTGCTAAAAGTTGAGATATTACTTAAAAAACTACGTATGTTTGAAGATGATTTTCTGCATACAGAAAAACACATTAAAATATTCTTTTTGAAATTTATTATATAATACATATAATAGATGCAAATTTTTGACTTTTTGAGCATGAGCTCAATTCTCCTGTAAATTTAATTTTTATTTCAATAAAATGTTCGTTGTTTCTTCAACATCTGCAAATATTTTCATGCAGAAGAATTTATGTTGTAATCTGGTGCGAGCCGAGCAGAAAAAAATTACATTTCTGATGTTTTCGTAGTTTCGTGAATGATAACACATTACGGGATTCGAAATACTTTTTTACTTTTACCAAAACTAGATTTTGGGACATTTGCCTGGAGGAAAGGCTGCATTTCATTGGTTTATTTTTTTTTAATTTCTACGTAGTTATGTGGATTGAAACGTTACGTAAACGTTGCTTTCTTCTAAAAGTTACATAAAAAAAGGTTTTACTGTGAACGATTGACGAATATCCGGTTATCACCCGAGTGTGGTATATTCGGAACTGGGATGACCCCACATAACATTTTCAAAAATATTGACTTCTGGTTTCAGGAAAATAATCTGAAGTGGTATTTGGCCAGCCATTTCGATACTTCCGAAACTTCCGACCTCCATACGTCATTTTGAAATCCGAAATGGCGACTTCCAGTTTCTGTAAAACATCCCCAAATCACAAAATGCAATTCAATATGGGTATTTCCGTTCTGTGCGTTCTCAGAATGTAAAAGTACTCAAAGTGATAATGGACGTATAAGATGTGAAATATTTTTGAAGTGAGTTGTGCTAATAATGCAATGAATTTAAAAAAATGATTTTGAAACTTTTGATCCCGAGCATCGCCGGGAACGTTCAACTAGTTACTCATAAACTTAGTATGGACTGTCGTCTGCAACGACTATAAAGCCCTACATTAGAACCACCCATCAGCCCCTTCACTGCAGTTGTCGTCAATGAAATGTATACAATCAGTCATCTCGTTGAAGAGCGGGTAAACATCGGGATGATTCGTCGAACAATATCACGAATCATTTCATAATATTTCATCTACGATATTTGCTCTGGGTATATCTTGAACGAATGTGGTGTAAAGAGAAAGAGAGAGAGAACGATCTGATTCTTTTCATATCGTGGCATCGGTGAGTTGCGCCGAAACAAGTTCATGATGTTTCATTTTCTCGCACCTTGAAGTTCAATCGAGATATATCAGAGTGTGAAGCGAGCGACAGAAAGTTCGGAAGCGAAAACGTATCGCATTTGAAAATGATAATTCGCTGACAATTCCAACACTGAATTTTGACTATGCGATACCAAATTGGGGCACAGAATTACTATCAACCAACCCTATTCCATCAATGAGTACGGGTACCTCGTAATCTGTGTACAGAAATCAAGGCCTGCCACAAAAGATAATCAATCTGATGGCATG
Organism: Wyeomyia smithii; assembly: GCF_029784165.1. NCBI lineage: Eukaryota > Metazoa > Arthropoda > Insecta > Diptera > Culicidae > Wyeomyia > Wyeomyia smithii. The sequence continues at coordinate 132,808,887 of NC_073696.1, forward strand.
TATTCAGACGAAATACTCGAACTGTGTTGGGTGAAATTCAAACAGTAGTATATCAGTCTATTCTTTATTGTTTTCTCTGTCAGAACTTGTTTTCAGATTGTAAAACTAAGTTAGCAAACTTTAACAATATTCAATTGAAGTTACCAATCGAGGGACACTACTCCAATCACCCCGAACCTATTTTAAGCAGTTGCCATCTGTTTTGCAGGCGTTTTTATGCAGCACCAGAAGTGACTCCTGTATGTCTGCAATATAGGTCGATTTGTTCAAAATGATATTTGTTCACAGATTTCTTTGTGATTAACGGTATTTCTTATATTCGTAAGACAGCTAGACAATCAAAGTTTTCGTTTCCATCATTGAAACTGTAGATATTGATCAAAAAGCAGGAGTTTGAGGCCTGTTGTCTGCGACTGATTAAAATAGGCGCTACTGCTTAAGCCGTTCCTTACCCTATGTATCCCCCGCGCAAGTAAACCTAACTGTTTTTAACATTTTTCTTATGAATCAATATATCTAAATAAAGACGAGAGATATAGAAGTTGTCAATTGATAACTCTCAAAAAATTATCTAAACTTTCCTTCAAAAATTAAAAAAAAAATAGTTAAAGATCTTACACTGAAAAAATAAAATTCTAAAAACACAACTCTATTTTTTTAGAGTTCCCCAGTACTAAGTTGTCGAGTTCATCTGTTCTTAGAAAACTAAAAACTATAAATACCTATTTAGCTACCATTTTTTTCTCAGACACTCAGTGACACCCAGGGCGTCCCTTCACACCATCCCCAAAAATGCAAAATCTTGTCGTATAGCAGTACCCAACAAACACCTAGCGGCAAAAGCAACTCCTGGGGTAGGGTAGGTGAGGTCTCTCCCTTTTAGGTCTCCTCCAGTAACCAGTATAGTCACTGTATATTTTACTAGTCTGGCGGAGTGGATTCGGGAACCAGTCGTATTGAATTTCCATTGACTGGTTCCCGTTATAACAGTTTAAATTGGTTCCCGAATCCACTCCGCCAGACTGTAAATATAGAGACTTTAGTAACCAGCCGCATTGAATTGCTCACCCTCATAATATCGATAATTATCGTTAACGTCAAAATATTAACGATAATATCGATGTGTGGAATTTAAGTATCGATAAGTTTCCCACACGGAAAACAAAATGTACCCAACCGGAGGGTACAAACTACCTAAAATGATGTAAACCTCATACAACTCATGTGTTGGGTAGTTTTGCAATGCGAACACTGAGTCATTTCAACCTTATTGATTTTACACATGTTTTTACTCAATGAGGGTGTTTTGACGAAAATTCAACATTGAGTAGTTTGAACCCAATATAAGATAAAAAATCAAACTGGTTGAAAACTTCATAACACGCGTGATGAGATTGATTTCTCGGAAGTGGCAGAGATTTCTTTGATATTGGTAGTTTTGGTTTTAAGTTGGTGATTTTAAGTGACGAACGTGCTTCTGTTCTTCTGTTTTTAAAATAATAACCGTCAATTGAAAAGAAGATTAACATTGCATTGTGAGAATGGAGCTAGAAACGGAGGCGCTTAAAGGGGAAATAATGAAGCCAGTTACTCCAAACTGGAAGGTACTTGAGAAAGTTTTGAGATAGATTTTATAGATTATTTTTATCCGCATTTTACTTAATATTTATTCAATCGAATGAAATTAACTGATATCTACCCAAAGCATAGTTTAGAAGATTGAACTAAACGATGGGCATTTTTGACGTATTATTACTCTTATACCTTCTACTGAATTAAACTACTTAAAATTGGCTTCCTGCACGGAACGACCCGTTGAGTTAAATCGACATGAAAATGGGTACTTTTCGTTTTCCGTGATCACTAAAATGAAACGGTTCATCATAAGAAAATCTGGTCAGCCCTTTGCCCATCCCTATTCCTCAAGGCGAATTACGTTACCTCAGATAAATATTCATTGATTATCCAGCCCAGCATATTGTTTTTTTTTTTCAACAAAAAATATTGTGAAGTGTGTTTACTCGATTTTAAACAATTTGGCAATTTGTGACTAATTCAAGGTCTCAATTATAGAGAGTGATGTCTAATAAGTTTAAAACTAATGAAGTAATATGAAATTCCTTTTTTAAGTGCTATTAGTATGATTCTTTTGCCATACAAAATATGACCGTAAGATATTGCTGGTTCGACTTAACATACAAACAGTGAAACTTAAAATTGGGGTAATCCAATGAAGTTAACGAGCAAATCGATAGGAAGGATAAGCTTTGCAATAAAATAACGTTGTAGAGCATCGTCTATATTTTTGATCGTTATATGTAAGGTAACTATATAAATATCGCCATAAATCAAATTAGGTTCAGCACATACAAAATGTTTGAATGAAAATACTAGCTTCACTTGTATTACGGTTACGTGTCTAAAACGTAGAACGAGCAAACAACATTTTATGGTTTGTAATAAAGGTAGATTATATTCTAGGGCGGCCACAATACTGTACAATGTGAATGAAATGATGCGGTATTCAGAAATTACCGGAGATGTATCTTCTAACACTATGCGCTTCCAGGAGGTAAGGCTAACAATTAGTATTTTCTAATGCTAATTAATTATGGAGTTTGGGTTTCTTGTACAACACAACCTACCCGCATTTTCAAGGTTCATAGCGACATTGCAAGAATCAGTTGATGTTGAAAAAAGCGGATTTCTAATTTAATTTAAGCCTGTGTAATATAATTTACCTGTTTACCCATATATATGAATTCAATACATTTTCCATTTGTATGAGAAAACTTCCCTTTTAATGTTTCATACTAATTACAGCTTTTACAAATTGCACCCCCGAGACGTGTGCAAGAACTATTTGAAGTGTTAATCGCTCAACTTCCGAATTGTTTTCATCGATTTGAGGCTCGATATATTGTCGGCGATTTTTTCTTTGATACCTTGAGGTTACTTCCAAGCGCGTTACGTTAGTTGTCCATCGTCGCTTTATATAAAAATTTCTTTCATAAATAAATAGTCAACTGCTATGAAACGTCTCGTAAAATTGGTGGAGACGTTACCAACTACTAAAAGCGGACTACTAACGAACCACGAACATGTCATATATAATTTACTTCCATTCGCTTTGCTTTGCAAACACAACATCCATTTCCTGATCATACTTAAATTTTCATCCGTGAATTCAAACACGCTACCTATATCTGCAAAGTATTACTCCAGAACGTCAAGTTCGTTTGCAACAAGTTTGTTCCGCTTTTGTTTTCTTAGCATTTGAAACCAAATTGCCTGTTATTTAAATAAAAAATTTGAATTTTTATGTGCAATGTATTTACTACTGCCGAACGTAACTTCTATAGCAATTTCGCAGAACTCTATGTTAGTGTCATGCCATTGATTTAAACAGGGTTTATTAATTTTTACACTTCGAACTATTTTTTAGTTGTATACATAGAATCCGCAATTATTATATCGTTAAAATATATTAACCTTTTTTCCAGTTTTCGCATGAGAATTTGTATTTTGAGAACCTTCGAGATGAGTCTCCTCAAAGCGATGTATCAACGCAGAGTGGATCAGCATTTCCTCTTATTGGAACGCTGGAAAAAGAGGGTGCTGTTACCACCCAACATACGAAATACCAGTACCACAAGAAACATTCTGTAGACTCAATAAATCCGATCGAGTCAATTATCGATCGCAGCAGAGCTACAACATACAAGTAAATGTAACTTAGTTTTGGCAGCATGATATATTTTAAAAATTCTTACTTTTCTCAGGCGATGTTCGACACCTAATAAATCGCAGAGTCTACCGCCAAATTCTAGCATTGCTAATATTGATTCAATCATTATAAGTTGTTTAGGAGTCGCACCTGAAGAACTGGCGAATCAATTAACACTACTTGACTTTCCTGTCTTCACTGCGATTCAGCCGGATGAGCTTACGAGTTGTGCATGGAACAAGAAAAACAAAGCAGAATTGTCACCAAACGTGGTGGCCTTTACAAAACGTTTTAATCACACAATATTCTGGACTGTACAGGAAGTATTGAATGGAATATCTGCCAAAGAACGAGCAGAAATAATTACACATTTTATTAAGGTATAGAAACTATAAACTATTACTTAAAAGTAGTCAATCGCATGATATTTATTCAAGGTTGCCAAATATCTTCACGAGCTAAACAATCTTCATTCCCTATTTGCAATTACATCCGCCTTAAAAAGTGCCAGTGTCTATAGACTGGATAAAAGTTGGTCACACGTTTCTAGAAGAGATAAGCAGCTTTTCGAAAAACTTGCAGAAATTTTTCACGATGCTAATAACTGGGCATTATTGAGGGTTTATCTTGAAAGTTTAAAGCTTCCATGTATTCCTTATTTAGGTGAGTAGTTTTTTATATTAAATTATTACTTTTTGTTATATCATTAAACATAGTAATGAGTTTAAGACTGAAATCAGAAAACGTTACAAGAATTAAAAATCTCTGCCAGGGGTACCGAAATTCACAGAAAGGGTCGTCTAATCTTTCTATTTTTTTCAGTGAGAGCTCTAGGGCAAAACCTGTATTGACCAGAGTTATTGATCTAAATTTGACGCAGTAGTTGAAAGCTCACAAAACTCTAGGACTTTTAAAGCAAAATGCCAATCTTTTGTATTTTGATAGAAAAATTCCATACCAAGCGTTCAACTGTTGATTTAATCTTGAAAAGATATCTGCAACAATGTTCGAAAAATTTATAAAAATTTAGCGGTTAAAAAAACACAAAAAAATCTAATAAAATGTTATTCAAGGGGTAATATATACCAACTGCAAAAAAAAACAATGCTTTTTTCTTGATTTTTTTTAAAGAAATTTGAGAAGTAAGATATATAAATAACATATCATTCGATTAAGCAACTCTTGGAGAATGCAAAAAAAATATCGCTATTTTTTACAAAATGGCGGCTCTGCAGCGATTGCTGTGAACTGCTGTTTTTAAAAGTTCTTCCGCGACGAGCAGTAGAAGTCGTGCCCAACACCTACAACCATAAATTTTTTTTTTCATTATCCATGTAAGTTTCGCTAGTGAAGTACACATGATTATATTTTAAGAATTTTTCTTCGCAAAATGGCAACGGTTAGGAAAAAAATCGACTTTCATTGTTTATAACTTTTGTTGTTGTTAATCAATCGCTAAAATCAAGTGTACTACACTAGATAATCTAATGAAGAAGCTACAGGTAAAATTTCAAGTCAATCGAATGTAAACTTTTTCAGTTCTACTGCTCGCCGATTTTGAAAACATGGTTTTGAGGAAAATGTGTTTAAAGTTGCAAAATGCTATAAATCTTAAGAATCGCAATAATAAAGTCCCTAATAATTTTTTAACCTTCAGTCAGCTATCCCTGCACCGTGAAGTTGTCCTTCCTGGGCCTTATTCTCCTCTTCTTCCTTTTTTGTCTGACGTAAGGCTGCACATACTCTTAAGCCTGTATTACACTCTTTGTCGAATAGTCAAATATTTGATTTTCTGACATAATGGCCAAATTTATTTGACATCATGGTTGTTGTTTGCCCGTGTTTGCCCCTGTAAAAATTGGACAATTATCTTTGACCAAATTTTCATCTGTCAAAAAGTGACAAATATTTGACGCTTGGTCAAAGAGTGTATTAGAGCCTTTATTCGTGATATCGAACATGCGATGCTCAGCGACTTTAACGCGGTTGGCATCCGATCCCACGCAAAACTCAAACTTGTCACTCATATTTAAGTACTTTTGAATATAACTCACAGTTAAAAAGTATAGCAAAACTGAAACAGAGAACGTGCACAACGAGAACAGCTGATCGACTAAACAAAGGGAAATTGTGAGTATACACGTGCTGTAGATACGCTGTAACGGTCGAAACTTGATGCAGCGACCTCTATATTTCAAGTTCGAAACACGATGTCGATCATACAAAGCATCGAAATTTTAAAAAAACGTGTATCGCCAAAATAAACGAAAACTTGGATTTTGGAGCATAACAGTTGTTCGGTAAAAATTAATTCAAACGAACTTTGAGTTTAGATCAGTACTCGGGCGATGTAGATTTTGATTCTAGGATAGTTTTAGCATGATTTAGGCCAAAAAAAGCAAAAAAAAAATTTTTGGTGGATATTACCCCTCAATAATATTTTCGCACAAAACAAACAAATAGATTAATGTCTGTTGTCTTTCAACATCAACATTTCATTTTTCAACATGCATAACTGTGGCCAACACAAGTTTTGCTCTAAGGCTCAAATTGAAACATATGACAGATCATAGATCACATAACATATCCTATGAATTTTGGTGCCCCTAACCAACCCGGTAGTGCGTCAAAAGAACGCAGAACAAGTGCTTGCCAAGTACGTTCGAGCTGGCTAGAGGCACCAAAATTCATAGGAACGGTTTAATCTTTTTTTTTGTCAAGTTGGAGCTACAGGGCAATTTGTTTTTATTTATCAATTTCCAGTTATATCCAGCTATATTGCGTGTGTGAGAACTCCATCGCACAGTGTTTTGTTTTGCCGATTTCGTGTTCTAAATAATAGAGTCTTCACATATGATTTTATTGATATACCTTATCGGAAAAGTTTTTATGTATTTTATTGCGCTTCTTTTAAAATGGAAGATTCAGTGATTAGCCAATTTATAAGAGATATAAAGAATTTATTGACGTGGGACTACGTCTTTGTTTTCTGAAACTGGCAACTGTTACATATTTAACTCTGATTGAATCAAATTTATTCTATGTTATATGGATCTTACTTTCAAAATAATATGGAAGCCCTTACATAGGTTCACTAACTGAAAATTGATAAAACGTTTCAAGAAAAAATTTAGGCGAACAAGAACCAATCACATGCGAGCATTCCTAGCCAGTGCTGATAAAAGTCATTTTCCCCAGCAAAATTCTCCGAAAATTACAGCCAGTCATTGTCAATTTTCACTTCCAATAATCGCAGCAATCTTTCAGATACACTAGATTTTCGTCCTAGTAACGTGCTGTTATACTCAGATGAAATAGATCGCGCGCATCGTTCACGGTTACGGAATAAAATTTGACGACAAATCCAACCAAATGATCTTCACTTCAAAGCGAAAAAGAAAAACAAACAGTCCACTCAACCAAAATGAACCTCACCGAAACACTTTTTCACTGACACTGACCGATGCCTTGACAATCTTCGTTAACTGATAAACTGATTTTGTTGTCTTGCTTCCATCGCATGAAATATAATGAGGTGTTTTGACAGTTCACTTCCATGCAAAAAGCGGGAAGGGAGAACTCTGAAAAGATTGTGAAAAAATAACGTTTATGGATGCTTTTTTCCACTTTCACTCAAGAGTGTCAACAAATATCAACCCTGTTCCTAACACAGAAAACATGAATAGACACCAACCATTCGATCTGATATTCTCTTTAGGGATGGGCGAATGGCTCACGAGCCGTTCATATGAACCGGTTCTTAGAAAAGAACGAAAGAACTAACGGCTCACGAAAAAGAGCCACGGTTCTTTGAGCGCACCAGAACAGAACTGATGGGTTCGCGCGAACCCGAAGTTTACCGAGAAAACACTAACTGTCAACGCTCGTGAATCATTGTGAACCATGAGCTGTTCATATGAGTTGGATCGGAACGGTGAGTGAGCGGTTCAGAGCCGTTCTTGCAAAAGGGCCGTTTCGCCCGACCCTCATTATCAATATCAATATCAAAAAAAATTATCAATATCAAAAAATTTATGTTTGCTTCCATGAAATTAGACTAATTTGATGTCTCGAAGGTAAAGGTTTTTCGAAAAGTTTGAAACCACCCTTTTTCTTGAACAATTTTCAAACCTGCAGTTAGAGCGAAATAAAAACTGATGTCTTGAAAGAAAACATGCTGGTAAAAGCTACTGTGCCGTACAGTATATGTGGAGTAGAGCGTCTCAGGTCTCTCGTCGTTTATGATTACAGCGGTACACTGCAATACGTACATTTCAGCGATGTACTTCTATTCGTACTGTAGCGGTATCATTCGTATTACAGCGGTACTTGTATACATTTTTATTCGTGTGTAATAGAGGAAAAACTGCAATGCTGCTGCTGATGGTGATTAAAAGTTTATCACAAGAATATGATCGATTACCATAAATTACCCAACAAGAATTGAATAATTTAACAACGGTTATAAGTTATTTTTATTCCATTTATCTTCGATATTCACTGAATAATCGTGACCGGCATAACATCGAAAGAGTAAATTCCCAAATTTACTAATTTATAGAAGAGTAAGAGCCATCGAATGCTTGTGAATTTTTGGTCCATTTACTAAGATATATTCAGAATCTTTATTTACATTATCTTTACAAATAATATACGTAAATACGCTGTATTCGTAAACAGCGAATGTAATTTTGGACACATGAAAAAAAAAAAACAAAAATGAATCTTTCCAAACTTCAACTTTTTTGGAATTGTTGATTGCTACGTTTTTAGCTGGAACTTGTTGATAATTTTGTTTAACATATCTTCTTATATTTGCGTAATAGTGAACCTATGTAATGGCTTCGATATTATTTTCAGAGTAGGACTCATATAATAAATTTGATTCAATCAGAGTTGAATAAGACAAAACCATTTATTATGATAACGTAAGTATTATTGGATTTGGTTTATGAGGAAACAAAGTTAATTCTGATTAAAACGCATTACAAGAATTTCTTGGTGCTTTTTCAATGGGGATACCATCCGTCCTGATTTAGCAGGACATGTTCTGATTTTGGAACTCATTTGGAACGTCCTGATTCATTTTTCATATTTTAGCATTTGTCCTGATTTTTCTGACTGATGCCGGGTATTCAAAAAATTAGCAAATTGTTCAGTATTATCATCTTGACTCCGGGAAAAAACGAACTTATTTCGAACGATTTTTTTCTTTGGTTGAATCTTGACGAGAGAAATTGTCTAGTCGTTGAAACCGTTAAACGTTTTTTGACAATTGTTAAGTTTATTTCAAACAGTGTTGCATTTTTAGCTATCTACTAACGCCTAATAAATCAAAGTTGAAAAATTGAATCGTTCGAGAAATACGTTAAATCTGAGGCTTTTGGCGTATTTTAAAGTGCAAATCTCCAAAAAATACCTAAAAAAATATAATTAGCTTAGGTCAAATTTTTGCTGGAAAAAAGTTGTCCTGATTTTTAACTCCGACCAAATGGTAACCCTATTTTTCAACAACAAGGACACGCTTGTGCCTTGCCAAATAAATGTTTGCACAAAAAACACTACAGGCACAATATCGCCATGTGTAAAGGATATTCTTTCTAGTGTCGTTAAATAGATTTCTAAAAAAGATTTTAAGAGGAGGCTAAGAATGAAAATACGTAAGTCACTGAACAAACTAATTACCTAATTCCCGTGTTTAGTCCCACGTCACCGTTTCATACTAGGGCTGTATACCTTGTAGTATTTTTTTTTGACTGTGAAATAGACAGCCAGTGTCTCCAAGAAAGTTATAGCAGATGCTTTTGCAAGCATGATGTCAAATTTATGTCCCCTATATTTAAAATATTAAAATAGCTTTATATGGAAAGTTTATTCAAATCATTATTCTCAACATAACTTTTTTCCTAGATTTTGTACATAAAGGGTGTCCCACATCAAATTGCATCACGGGAAAACTCTGTAGAAAATTACCCATTGGGTATTTGTCTTGAAAATTTGGGTAGAAGTAGTTTAGAGTGTATTTTTTACACTGTATCGCTGTCAGTTTTTCGAAAATTGGAAAAAAAATGCCGTTACCCAAAAAGCAACGTCACGAATTGATTTTGCGCAAATACCTGAAAAATCGTTAACGTTCTCATCGGGACGTTTGGAAAACAATTCGGATTCGTGCAGTCAACGGGGAGAAAATGTTTGAATTAACATCACTACGAAACTCTGAGCATCGAACGGAAAAATAAATGCTATCAGAATTGATGTTCTATTGGTGATCAGAATCACAAGCGTATTGTGAAAGCGTTTATGCGTAATCCCAATGCTTCGGTCAAAAAGGTTGCAAAACAGTTGAATCTATCCAAGTCTCGATGATGATGATGATGGTCCCACCTACAAAGGTTTGAGGGAGACGATTTATCTACAAGATAATTATTATAAAATAATTAAACCAGAAAGGCAAACAAAACGAACTGGTTCTCGTCACAGATATACTGCCGTTCAAATCATAGTAGTCCCATGTTCTGCACAAATCTTATGCACGCCGGGACAACTATGCTTTGAACGGCAGTATAAATTTCTTAACAATTGATCAAATGCTTTGCAGTGATTTAAATAGAGAAAATATTCGTCAAAAATCAGGTATTTCATCGACAGAGCGTTGTCGGTATCAATTTATTTGTCAACTGTCAGTCACAAGACATTAATTGCATCTGAGTTAAGTCAACATCTAGTCTAATAATCTACAAAGTCGATACAATCCCGACGAGGCCATTCCTGCTGGAGCAGCAAGCAAAGCACATGTCCAACTGTCATCTTCGATGTGATTTATAAGAGAGCCCCCACCTAGGGAATATTATTTTTATATAAACCCGAAAATACTCGAAAATATCCTAGACCGGCTAGGAAACCGATGTCCAATAATAACCAGCAGAACTAAAATCGTTCCGATTACTCTGACGAGTATCTTGATAATGTCAACAACAAAAAATATATAAGGTATAAATAAGGTATTCTGCATTTCAATGATTTAAATTCTAAATTCAGCCCTTCATATCTGATCATTGCGCACGATTTTCAAACTGCCGCAGACCACTCTTTTTTATTTTATACTGCATCAATAATCACAAAATCCATCATCACCCTCGTGACGAACATAATAGTTTTCCAGTGCTACCATATTTCTTCCACAGAGATCATTCGTTACAAGATCTTTGTCAGTTACAGTTTTGCTAAATTAAAAAAAAATAGCTGCCTAAAATTCAGCTTTGACGTGTGAAATGCATAGTCTGTTGAATTCTGATAGCGTCGCCATCTAATGTGTCTGGGCATCGAATTGTATACATTTATTCCTTTAAAAAACAGTGAATTCTGTGAAGCACTAGCTTAAAAAATGTGGTGTTCTAATTTCTCCCGCATTTCTTGTGTTATATCTATGGATGTCACTTCCTCTCACAATTCGATCACACAAATATCAGAGCAGCAATCCATTAGCCATTAGGGCCTATCCACATACCACGTGGACAGCTTTGGGGGGGTTGGGTAATGTCCACGGTCCATATATTTTTTTATATACAGAATTTATATGGGCAGTTGTCCACGGTGGGGGAGGGGGGGTCAAAATCGTTAAAAATCTGTGCACGTGGTATGGGAATGGCCCCTTAGTCGTATGACGCTAAAGGGATCAAAATCGTGCGTGCGGATAGCTGGTGAAACATCAGCCGCATTCGTAACGTTGGATGGACTGAAGCCGAGGGATGCGCTCGAAGAAGCAACGAAGAGCAAACGTGGAAAGAAACGGTACGATCATCACGAAATCTCACATGCTTCTTGGTTTTGCGGACGAAATCGATATCATCGGTATCAACCGTAAAGCCGTGGAGGAGGCCTTCGTACCTTTTAAGAGGGAAGCAGCGAGTCCCCGTGGTGTTGGTGCTGAGGTGGAGATAGATGGGGAACGATTTGAAGTGGTTGACGAATTCGTTCGGCTTGGTACACTTGTGACATGTGACAACGATATGAGCCGTGAAGTGAAACGACGAGTTGCAGCTGCGAACAGGGTCTCCTACGGACTACGTAACCAGCTAAGGTCCCGTAGTTTGCAAACTCGCACAAAACTAGCGCTCTATAGGACGCTGATACTCCCGGTGGCCCTTTACGGACATGAAGCATGGACGCTGAAGGAAGCTGATTGACGAGTGCTCGGAGTTTTTGAGCGTAAAGCTCTGCGATCGATACTTGGCGGTAAACTGGAAGATGGAGTGTGGCGCAGACGCATGAATCACGAGTTGTACCAGGTATACAAACATGCTGATATAGTGAAGGTAATACAGCGGGGCAGGCTTCAGTGGGCTGGACATGTAGCCAGAATGCCTGGCGAGAGAGCCGCCAAAACTATTTTCAGTAGAGAATTAGGCCGTCGGCTCCGTGGTAGACCTCGCACGCTGTGGAAGAAGATGCACGATCTGCTGGTGTACGAGGAGACTGGAGAACGGCTGCCCAAGACAGAAGAAGCTGGACATCTCTGATTCGTTCGGCCCTAGACCGGTGAACGGTCCGTTAGCCAACAAAGTAAAGTAAGTAATCCATTAGCTACTTTAAAAATGAACGACATTGTCAGAAAAAACAATTCGTTGTTTCACCGATAGCCATTGCAAGCATCCAGCATCCAGGACGAGGAAGTGTATCTAAAGTAAAGTCTTGGTGCTACATTCCGATTCGGAACTTGACCTTCTGATGATTTAACACAGGCTTCACAGCCGACTGCTTAGTGTACAGGACAATTACGGGGCTAGCGCTACGATCCTACTGACACTAACAGTCTCTCCCGAGTCGAGATTCGAACCTACGATGTATGGCTTGTTTGGTCAACATCGTACCTCGAGACCATCTGGGAGACAGGAAGTGTATCTATTGCATCTCAAGATCAACCGTATTATTCCATTTTGCAAACGCTGCATTCTCGATATTTGTGTTTTGCCAAAAATAAAATGGAAGTGCAAAAGTCTAAATGATGAGAGATAGTTGATTTATAGGGATGAATCCTACTGACAGTATTAAACTCCTTTTTCAAACGGCAGAGGTTTCCATATTTCTTGGCAATTTTCTTGATGACATTATCAATGTGAACATTGAACTTCAGTTTGTCATCAGTAGTCACGCCAAGATTTTTTTTTTCTTCTGTGTGGACTCATCACTGCAACCAGAGCTTAGATCTATTGCGATATTGACCAGGTGTTTTCTGTACTCGCACTTCATATTATTAGCAGTAACACTATTGAAGTAAGTGATACGCTTATCATTCATATCAGTGCTTGTGTGTAGTTACCTTTCCATTTCAAGCTTACTGCTCTACTATACCGAGCCTCTGTCCATCCTAACAATATCGCCTAGTTACAATTCCCTGGAGTAAACTTTCATATGTTACACCAGTTTTATTATAATGGGGACTTATATTTGTTAGAAGGAGAGTCAACAGGGGTACGTAGAATCCAGATTGAAGGAAGGGTACGTGGTGGGGAGCCTGAGAATAAACCCATGCTTAAAGACCTTTGACAACCAAATGGCCTGATTCTACTAAGATTCGAACCCACGACCACCCGCTTACCGAAGCGGACTCTGTAACCTTGCGGCTACGGAGCTCCCTCACGCCAAGATACAGTCGAATCCTTTTATAGCGACATCGCAAGGGACTATCGTTATTGCGAAATGTCGCAATAAGACGAAGAATTTTTTTATATGTAGAACAAAACAGACCATTGAGAATGTCTATAGATTAAGCAATGTCGTTATAGAAAATCAACTGTACTATTGTCGCAATAAAGAATGAAAAGTATGAGTTTTGGTATGCCATTATAAAGGAAGCTCGTAATAGCGAAATGTCGCAATAAAACGAAGAGTTTTAGTGTTAAACTAAGGGGCCTGTCCGAGTGTCGCTATAGCGAGATTTGTCGATATAAAAAATGTCCTTTTAGAGGGATTTAACTGTATTTGATCTCACTCACGCGATCGACTTTCTAACCATCAATTTCAACTGAGACATTTTCATTTACACAACAACAATATCGCACGCTTAGCCTACTAGATCAACTAGATTAGTTGAGAGAATTCGTTATCGATATTGTTTTTGGCACATTTTGCATGTGTAGGATAAGTACAACGACACACCGTGCCCCAGTGCTGAGTCGAGAAAATTTCCAGCTCGAAAAGATCCTCGACTCGATCGGGAATCGAACCCGATATCACAACCGTGTGGGAGAGCTAGCCGACCGCCATCGCTAAACACAGAACCACGGGGACCACTTTTTTTCATTTACATGGTTTCGCGAAATAATCAAGAACTTAGTTTTGTTGGTTTTTAATTTTAGCTGTTTGAATTTCTATCATCTGCTCAGCGATCGCAAATCTTTGTTCAAATGCAATATGGCATCCTCGAGATTTCTAGCTGCAACGAACAATACTGTGTCATCACCAAAAGGATTTATGTCGCAAAACCGCAAGACTTTTCTCATACCAATCATGTACATAATAAACAAAATAGGCTCTAATACACTTCTCTAAGGTACACCAAGAGTGTTCCTTATGGCTCTGATCCCATGATCCCATAAGGTAAAATCATTGAAAATAGTCCTTTGAGTTCTGTTACACAAGTGGTTTCAAACCATTTGTATGCAGTACACGTTATTCCAAAGCGCTTTATACTTTGTAACATTAAGGGCGTTAAAGATCCAAAGATACCGCAACAATAGCATCGTTACGTTCAATGTTTTCTTTCCATTTTGCTAACACCAAATTCAATGCAGTTTCACAATGATGGCCTTCCCGATAACCTGATTATTCTGGTATCAGCAAACCGTTAGAGTTTAAATATCCTAACAGTTGGCCTTTTACAGCTAGTTCTAGCAACTGTATAATTATACCATCATTATCATTTACTGTTCTACAAAACTTCTTGTGCAATTTGTCTCTTTTTATCTGCGACGCAAAAGATTTAGATTGTACCAGCTGTTCAAGTTCTTAACAACAACATGTTTGACTAACTGATTGGTACAGTTTTTCAAAACATTGTTCAAAATAGTTGCTTCATCATCAAAGGCTACGAGATAGGGAAAAATCCTAGTTTCTTGCAACAAGCTCCGAAACCTTTTTTTTTATTTTCGCTTATTTTCCGTCGGTCTAGTTCCGCAACTGTTGTTGTGCCAATCACCGACGCCTTGGAGGCGACTCCACCCAGGACCCTAACTTACGACCCGTTGATTAACGGACCGGCACCAATGGCTTTACTTCCTCATGCGATGGAAGGCGTGATCCCACAGATTTTTCGCCTCAGAAAATCTCCCGGTGTCGGCTAGGATTTAATCTAGACCAGTTGGGTTGGGTGGACCACGCCATCCCACAACCATCGACACCTATGTCGTGAGTTGTGAGTGGATCACGCCATCCCACAACCATCGACACCTATGTCGGCATTGGGATTCGAACCCAGGCGTCGAGCGTGGTTGGCGGGGACGTTACCAGCCACGCTAGGCCCCCGCCTATTTCCAGCACTTTATTTTGCTTGATTTATTTCACTTTTCGTACCACAAATATTTATAACAATCGTTTCATGGTCGGTAACTTTTTAATTGGGACTCACCATTGCAGAAACGCAGTCAAAATTAGTATAACCGTGGTCAATCAAAGTCTATGTCTGGAAATACGAGTATACTCATTAATTATTTTTTCCAAATTGCAAAATTCAGCTAATCGCTTTAAATAATTTGAATTAAGTTTATCGCGCCAATTCATGTTAAAATCTCCGGTAATAAGGTTACATTTACTACAATCCAAAAAATCTTCAAACCTGGTTTCCAGGATTCCAAAACCTTCATAAAACGCTGGTCACTTGAACTGAGAGAATAATGAACAATACCATAATTACCCATCCTCATGCCACTTTCCACCGTAATACCCAAGAACCAGTTTCCATCACTTGCGTCGTTGTGGTGAAGATTGAATCGAGTTGATTCCTGTGAATAAATAGCAACACCGCCAGTGTTACCACAAAAGATCAAAATAATGGTCGCAGTGGTTCAAATCTAACAAAAAACACCGCCAGTGTGTCTGGAATGTGAGCAACAAGCAGCTATTTTGTATCTCGGTATAGAGTATTGGTCGAATGCATCAATATCTACAATGTGAGTTTCTGATAACAATATCAAAAATAGACGCCTTTCCTCTACAATCTGTCGCAAAGCAACGTAGTTTGTAGATAACCCTGCAACGTTCAAATAAATCTTATCGAATTGATTCACATTCCTCTTGAAACTTGGTTGCTATTTATCGAAACGCAGACTACCTTTTTTGCAGATACAATTTCTTGTAAACTGAGTATTCCTAGCTAAATGCTGCGTGGTTAACGTCCAAATTCATTTTGCGTTCTTTATTAAATTTTAAACAGTTAATACATTTCGATACAGTGGAAGAACATTCAGATGTTTTGTGTTGCCCGCTACACAAAAAGCACCTCTATCGTTTTTCACATTCTGTGCTCTTGTGCCCAAATTCTCCACATTTGAAACATCTCAAAATATTAATCGCTGGAATGATGTAGCACCGACCCAACATTACCTTTTTTCGCGGTCAACAAACTATTGTATGATTTTTTATCGACTTCAATTAGGGACCATACTTAAATGACGTAGCATTCATGAGAGGAGGGGGGTTATCATCGTTTTATGACAAACTGGGACAAAGGGGGGAGGGGGAGGTATTGGATTAAAATCAACGTAGTATTTATTAAAAAAACGATTTTTTACAGGAAAAATGTATACCTACTAAAAATACTGCGCAAAGTTTTGCAGCGAGAGCTGTCAAAATCTTTTAATCTGTGGCATTCTGAAATCTTCTGAAAGCTCTGCTAAATAAACAATCGCTTGCATTTCTAAACACACAATCTGTTTTGAAAACATGAATCGTTGTTTATTTGTGGCTTTTAATAGTGAAAATTACAAGATACTCATTTCCTTTCAAAGCTGGTAAGTGCAGGGTTTAGTTTTTTTTTGCGGAATTCGGAACATTTTCTGTGTATTCTACAGACATAGATCACGTGAAGTTGTATGAACATCTTTCCTTTTCGTACCAAAACACAAACCCTTCGAAGCAGAAGACATTAATCCAGAGCGAAGTTCACATCATATGAAATGCTGTCACAAGTGTATGAGTGATAAATAAAATAAATTAGACATGGTGATTTTTTCAAGTAATTTTTTTGTATATATGTTACCATTTGTACTTTTTTACGTTTTTCATAGAACCTGAGGGGGGGGGGGCTACGTTATTTTCAAGGGCAGTTAAAGTTTTGTGACCAAATGCTACGAGGGGGGAGGGGGGGTTTGTAAAAAAATGCTACGTCATTTGAGTATGTTCCCTTACCACGTTGAACATGTTATATTTGAAGCGTGGATTCTCATACATACTAACAACGTTGTTACCATCGATAGAAACCGCCTCGTTTTGACTCTTTAAAAGGTCAATGAAGGCGTCAGGAGAATACTGATTACTCATACCCATTACTTTTAATCTTGGCACCGGGGGAACGGGTACAACAACTGTGTAACATTCACCAAGGTTGTTTTCAATTCCACTTTTCACGATCTCAACGTTATCATTTGTTGCACACTTAACAACAACTGAGCCATTTGTCCCGTTTCTACAGTTACTTGTTTTGTGGGTCTGCGGGTCTAAATTCGATTTAAAAAAAATCCTTGTAGTCTCACTGTAGAGACTGTATCTTACGTCTACCAGGACATTCTGACAAATCCTGTACGCGCAGTCGACGCGTGGACTAACTAACTTTTACTTCTGTACAACACTACTTAAATATACCCTACAGGTAACTCAGGGTGAGAGGCTTTCTCCACTCTCTGTTTACCTTACTATAAGCTCTTAACCTAATCTAGTACTGCATGTATGATAGAGCACCCGCGAGAATGCGAGAATATTGTCGCCGTGCGGCTTCTGTTTTGTTTACAACACAAACTGTTTATTCTATTTGAGCTTGCGTGACTGTGGCACAGCAGAAGGCTGCGCGAAGTTCTATGCCACCTATTGCATAATCTGTTGATACATTCTTATGTTGACAGAGCCGTTCGCGGTCCTCTGTCAAGGAATCCAAATGTTTCGCCTACGTTTGCTCAGCAGAACTGTTCGCGGTCTTTCTTCAAGATTTTACCTGCTTTCTTTACAAATGATCTTGTTTTAGGGGACACCGAGAGACGGTCGTGTCCTGGCTTACACTCTGCCTGTTTTCATTTCATTCAACAGAAGGCTTACTTTGTTTCGGACTAAGCTAAAAATGTACCATATGACAGAATCCTACGTGACGGAACATAAGGTATTTCTGCGCGGGGTGTGACGTCACCGTGGTTTTCTGAGAAAAACTTGATTTTTTAAAAACGGTTATCGTTTTAGTTTTAAAATAGTTTATTTGACACGGCACGATACAATTTATGTTTAACTGAGCCAAGTAATTTTTTTTTTAATTCTAAATTAGCATGGAAAAGAGGGAGGCACATTTTTCAAATGTCGCGGCCGACTGCGAGCTAGTGGGGATTTAAGGTGAGAGGAGGGAAGTTACAATTTTGTTTGTAACTATTTTAAATTATAGAATGTATTCATTTGTACGTGGCTAACCAGTGATGTTCTATTTGACAGTTTGGGTCTGAGGTGTCTGCGTAACCATAAAGATGCCGAGTCTCCGCTTTAGTGTCTCCAGCATGGT
Organism: Wyeomyia smithii; assembly: GCF_029784165.1. Lineage (NCBI taxonomy): Eukaryota > Metazoa > Arthropoda > Insecta > Diptera > Culicidae > Wyeomyia > Wyeomyia smithii. The sequence continues at coordinate 132,827,366 of NC_073696.1, forward strand.
GTATCATTTTCTTTTAGCTTGTGACGGGAAATGTAATCTAACAAATAGATAAAAAAGTTTCAAATTTTAATGCCAGCATTTTTTATAAACCCGTATAGCTGTGTCATGTACTGGAGATCACTGCTTCCCAGAATGTCTCTAACGGGTACGTTCGATTGTTTTCCTCGGGCCGGAAGGGATTCTATAAGCTCGAACCTAACGCCACAGAGTTCGGCACACGACCAAACAACATGCTCGATATCATGGTAGCCATCGCCACAAACGCAGTGATTACTATCTACAAGCCCTATACGAAAGAGATTTGTGTTTAACGTGTAGTGATTAAGCATTAGTCTGGACATCACGCGAATCCCGACCGTCATCCCGACCTACATCCTTGAACCATGCTTTCGTCGATGCCTTAGGAAAAATGGAAAGTAGCCACCGTCCCAGTTCATCTGAGTTCCATGATGATTGCCAACTGTTGAGTGTTCTCTGACGCAAAATGCTATAAAATTCATCATAAGCAATTGGTCTTACATAAATATCGCCATCATAGCACCCACCTTAGCTAAAGCGTAAGCCTTTTCATTGCCCGGAATGGAACAATGAGAAGGGACTCACGCTAAGGTAACCCGGTAATTTTTATCTGTTAAAGCACTAAAAAACCGCCGTATTTTCCCCAGGAAATACGGGGTGTGCTTTACAGTCTTCATCGATCGCAGAGCCTCAATGGCACTGAGACTGTCTGTGAAGATGAAGTAGTGGTCTATAGGTAGGGTTTCAATGATCCCAAGGGAGTACTGAATAGCAGCAAGTTCTGCAGTGTACACGGAAGCAGGAGCATCGAGTTTGTAGGAGGCGGTAAAAATTTCGTGAAAAACACCGAAGCCAATGGACTCAACTAGATTAGATCCGTCAGTATAAAACATTTTATCACAACTCACATGTCTAAACTTTCTAGAAGAAATCTTGGGAATCTCTTACGATCGCAATTGATCCGGGATACCAGAAATGTCTTCTTTAATGGTGGTGTCGAAGAATATAGCATTGTTAGAAGGTGCGACATTGAAGGGAACGTATGAAGTAGGGGTAAAATATCTTGAGCCATAAGGTCAAAATATAAAGTCATTAATCTGGATTGAGATTGAAGGTCGACCAACCTCCCGAAATTTTCAATTACTAATGGGTTCATGACCGTACATCGAATAAGTAACCGGTAAGGGAGATTCCAAAAAACGTTGTTTCAACGGAAGAATACCCGCTAGCACATCAAGACTCATCGTATGGGTCGACTGCATGCAGCCCAAGGCAATACGCAAGCAACGATATTGTATTCTTTCTAGTGTTATAATGTGTGTTTTCGCAGCGGAGCGAAAGCAGAACAACCATATTCAAGAACTGACAGTATCGTTGTTTGGTATAACCTTAGAAGGTCTCCTGAGTGGGCACTTCACCAGGTTCCGGTAATCGTACGAAGAAAATTAATCCTCTGTTGGCATTTTTGTGTCAGATACCTAATATGACAAGCCCAGGTGCATTTAAAGTCGAACCAGACCCCGAGATATTTAGCGACTAAAACCTGAGTGATTGTTTTACCCGTTAGTAGGAGTTGCAGCTGAGCTGGGTTATGCTTCCTAGAAAAAACGACCAGATTAGTTTGCTCCGAAGAAAATTCGATACCCAGCTTAAGAGCCCATTCAGACAAATTGTCTAAGGTATCTTGCAATGGTCCTTGCAGATCGCTAGCCTCGCTACCAGTAATGGATACAACGCTATCGTCTGCAAGTTGCCTTAGCGTGCATGAATTTGCAAGACATTCATCAATGTCATTGGCGTAAAAATTATATAAGAGAGGGTTTAAACATAAGCCTGGGAAAGACCCATGTAACTAATTCGAGAAGTTGTCGAATAACCATGCGAGAAATATATATGCTTTTCTGATAACAAATTGAGCAAAAAATTATTCAAATTTGGTGAAAGTCCCTGCGAATGAAGTTTTTCGGTTAAAACTTCTACAGAGACTAGCAATGGGCAAGATCGATCCGATTTCTGCAAAATCGATCTTTTCTAGTCGATTTATCGATTTTTTGAATCGATTTCTCTTCGCGCGATCTTCTGCTGAATCGATCCTTTGGATGGCAAGATCGTTTTTTTCCGCCTGAAAAATAAATGTGTGCAAAACGGATTGAAAACAATAGTGATTGCATTTATTGTTGCTAACGTAATCTGCGGCCGAATTCCGAGAACACTTTTCTTTGAAGAGAAGAAAATTTCTTCATTGATAGTATACGAAATTTTTTTCTTCTCTCCGAAGAAGTGTGTGCTCGGAATTCGGACACTGATCTGAAAAATGTGTCAATTTTTTACCGGGATGTCCATAGTTGAAGGATGGGCTAAAATTCAATAGACATGAAACCGAGAAAAACGCACTTCAAATGTTTTTGTTGGTTCAAACAATTGTCTACGTCCATGACAACTTTTTTCATGAGTATGTCACCACCCCCATTTCCAGCATATCCAGCTTTTCACGAACGGTAATGGCGTATAGTGCACGCAGCCCATTTTGACGTTTTCTGTAGGTCAGGGAAGCTGGATAACCTTGTCGTCGAGTTGAAAAAGAACAATCCGCAACCAAATTAAGTCCCTCCAGTATTTTTAACGCAGTAACCATTTTTTGCCTTTGTAAACGCGACATCAATAGACAAACCCGTATGAAATTTGGCTAATACGCTTGCGTTGTGAAATATATCAAGGATTAGGGGTGGGTGAAACGGCTCTTTTGCAAGAGCGGCTCTAAACAGACTCATGGTTCACAATGATTCACGAGCGTTGACAGTTCGTGTTGTCTCAGTAAACTTCGGGTTCGCGCGAACCAAACAGTTCTGGTGCGCCCAAAGAACCGTGGTTCTTTTTCGTGAGCCGTTCGTTCTTTCGCTCTTTCCTAAGAACCGGTTCATATGAACGGCTCGTGAGCCGTTCGCCCATACCTAGCGAGGATGAAAAGAACGACGAGACAAGACCTCGAACTGAATATAAATTACCAGACCACAAGACCGTCTCGAAAGTTTGACATATATTGTATACAATCATTACTATCTGATTGGTGTACATTGGGGTGGCAATGGAAATTGACTTTGACAGTTTTATTTAGAAGTAGTGTTCAAAATTTCGCCTTCACGAACAGTTAGCAAAATTTCGATTTTTTGGATAACACCCAACCTCGACGTTTTATACATTTCTAATAACCAGTTCACATGATGTAATATCGCCCATCTTGATTTCAAATCCCATACTCCAAATTTTCCGTGAAAACTAGATGTATGTATGTTTCAAGATACGCGATATCACGTGATATCTGCTATTGTGTGAACAAGGCATAAGACATTTGGCACAAAAAAAAACTATTACAAACTGTGCTTTTCTTCATAAGTCGAGAAAGTGAAATTTAGACCAAATACTCCTGAATTCCGATTTAGCTGAAATTTTGCATTTCATTGGATATTGAATTTTCCATTTTGGACATTAGCCAACATTATTTCATATTTGCTACCTCTGCAAGTGCACTTTTTGAAAATTGGCTTCCGTAGGGACGTTGTTTACTATCGTTGTGGGTGTTTACTATCAAGCACTAATTTTTTGATTTAGGTAGAAAAGGCATATGCGCTTATTTTTCAACTATGAGTAGCGGGGTACTCGTTAACTCAAATATTGCAAAAGTTGAATTGAATGGTCGTGTATATGCCGTGCTGTATTCTGTTCTGCATGGTGTCGCGCTCGCCATTTTTGTTTATTTGAGTTTGTTCCGCGGATGTTCCGATTTTTTTATGAATTGGGTTGTTCAGCTATATTAGTTTTTCATATCATCTGAATGATCTGAATTTTCCAAGTAAAACGTGATTTGAAAAAAAACTCTATCATTGTCCTTCGCTTTTTAAATCACGATTTAAAACTTCTTGAAATCTGCTCGAAACCGCTACAATGACAGTTCGCCCATCTACCAACTGTCATTGTAACGATTTAGAGCGAATTTTTATTTTTCATTTAAAAACCGAAGGAAAATGATATAAAGTTTTAAAAAATCACGTTTTGCTTAAAAAAATTACACTCATTTGGATCAGTGCGTCTTGAACTGTCCTACAGATCAGACGTTTTTTCGGTTGCTTGTGGACTGGTCTTTGACTGCCTATAGCTTCAAAGTTTGTGTTTTGTCAGTGTGTCTTTTAAAGACTACCTGAAAGTTATTTCCCATCAGTCTTTCTCAAGACTACCTACTTTTGAATTTAACATTTGTTTTAACTTTTTTCGTATCACCTGAAATGGCTGGACGGAAAAAGAAACCTCGCATCGCTGCGGGGAGGAAAAGAGAGGCATCTCTTTCTGACACATCGAGTGTCTGTAGTGACAATCCTTTTGATATTTTGCCTGAGCAAGAAGCTGGTGAAATGGAAGTTATTAATAACGGAACTATACAAAATATAAAATCTTTAAAAAGGAGAAAGTTCCACCTATTGTGGTAACTATTTCTTCTGAATTTAATATATTCAAAAAGGAACTTTCAACGTTTGTTTCTGACGTTAAAGTTACCTATCAAATTGGCCGTAGAGGTGAATGCCACTTATTAGCCGACTCAGTAAAGGGTCGTGATCGTCTTGTTCAGTATTTAACTGACAAGATGTACAAATTTTTTACATATGACACCAAGAACGCCAAGCCGTTCAAGGTTGTCTTGAAAGGTCTCACCAACGATCAAACCGTTGATGAGATCAAACTTACTTTAACAGAATTACTTGGCATAGCCCCTACCCAAGTAATTCTAATGAAACAAAAATCACGAGGCGAAAACAGTCAGAGAACTGGAATTTCCCTTGTTAATTATTTAATTCATTTTAACCGCAATGAGGTTAACAACTTAAAATTTTTTGAAAAAGCACATGCTTTGTATAATGTGCGTGTAAAGTGGGAAATTTATAGGAAGTATGGCGGAGGTGAAAAGCATATCACCCAATGCCGTACTTGCCAACGTTATGGCCATGGTTCCAAATTCTGTAACATGGACCAAAAATGTCTTAATTGTGGAGACTCTTCTCACAAAAAGGACACATGTCCTGTGAAAGAGAGTAAAAATTTTCGCTGTGCGAATTGTAACGGCAACCATATGTCAAACTTTTATCAATGCCCAGTCCGTTTAGCAATTGTTAAGGCAAGGCAAGGTAAACAAAATTCAATTTCTCAATTAAAACCAACTTCAAAACAAAATTCTCCAAGCGTACCAGTGACGCATAGTTTACCTACTCCTTTGCATACCCGTTTAACTTATGCACAGGTTACAGGTAGTTCGAACATTATACCGCCTAGTGTTGGTAATTCGAAAATGACCGTTAATATGGGTAAGCAAAACAGGCTAGAAAATAATTGTACACCTATCACTCCAGCTAATATTGCTGCCGAAAATATTTTTTCTAATGTCAACTGCCTGGGGCCTATTACGGCAGGTAAACTTTCTTTTTTGCAACAGGCAATGTTCGATCTTATGAACGCCATGTTGCAGGCAAAATCAATGTTTGAAGCCATTCAAATAGGCACAAATTTTACTATTAAAATTGTTTCTAATTTAAAATTTAGCAATGATTTTAAATAAAACAATTAAAATATTAAATTGGAATGCTCGCTCATTGAAGGCCAATGAGAATGAGCTTTTTAACTTTTTAACAGTAAATAATGTGCATATTGCAATTATTACTGAAACATTTTTGAAACCTAACATTAAATTAAAATATGATCCCAATTACGTGGTTCATAGATATGATAGGATTCAGGGTTCCGGCGGTGGAGTTGCAATTGTTATTCATCGCCGAATCAAACATCGTGCTCTTCCCCATCTTGAGACGAAAGTTATTGAAACTTTGGGAATTGAAGTTCAAACTGAACTTGGGATTTTATTTATTGCCGCAGCATATTTACCATTTCAATGCACACGCGAGCTCAAAAATTATTTTAAAGGTGATTTACAAAAACTCACCAGAAATCGTTCGAAATTTTTCATAATCGGCGATTTTAACGCTAAACATCGTTCATGGAATAATTCTCAAAGTAATTCCAATGGCAAAATTTTATTCAATGATTGTTCTTCAGGATACTATTCTATTTTGTCTCCGAATAGTCCTACATGCTTTTCTTCTGTAAGAAACCCTTCAACAATTGATTTGGTGCTTACAGATCAAAGTCATGTATGTAGTGATTTGATCACACATGCTGACTTTGATTCTGATCATCTTCCAATAACTTTTTCTTTATCACATGAATCAGTTTTAAACCCTATGAGCTCTGTTTTTAATTATAACAATTGGGAAAGATACAAAACTCATATTGAGAGAAATTTCAATAATGAGCTTGATTTGCAAAACGAAGTGAATATTGATTCCGCTTTGGACGCATTAAAATGTGCAATTGTTGATGCCAGGAATTATTCTGTTCCAAAGGCTCAAGTGAAATTTGATTCACCAATAATTGACGAAAATCTTCAACTTCTAATTCGTTTGAAAAATGTCCGCAGACGTCAATATCAACGTTCTCGTGACCTTGTTTTTAAAACTATTTATAAAGATTTACAGAAAGAGATTAAACATAGATTTACTCTTCTGAGAAATCAAAATTTTGAGACTAAAGTTGAAAAATTGAAACCATATTCAAAACCATTTTGGAAGCTGTCGAAGATTCTTAAGAAACCTTCAAAGCCTATTCCAGTTTTAAAAGATGGTGAACGTTTTCTTGTATCCAATGAACAAAAGGCTCAAAGACTTGCTCAGCAGTTTGAGAGTGTTCATAACTCAAATTTGAATTTTGTGAGTCCAATTGAAAATGAAGTCACACGTCAATTTGATTTAATTTCTTCCCAGAATTTTTTACCTGCAGAAATAATTGAAACTAACTTGAATGAGATTAAATCAATTATTAAAAATTTCAAAAATATGAAAGCGCCTGGTGACGATGGAATCTTTAATATACTAATCAAACATCTCCCTGAGAGCACAATGGAATTTTTAGTAAAAATTTTCAATTGCTGCTTCAAAATTGCATATTTTCCCAAATTATGGAAATATGCAAAAATTACTCCCATTTTAAAACCGGATAAAAACCCAGCTGAAGTTTCAAGTTATCGACCAATCAGTTTGCTTTCTTCAATAAGTAAACTGTTTGAGAGAATTATTCTTAACAGAATGATGTCACACATCAACGAAAATTCAATTTTTGCAAATGAACAGTTTGGATTTCGCCATGGGCATTCCACAACTCATCAATTGCTCAGAGTTACTAATATGATACGAGCTAACAAATCTGAAGGTTATTCCACTGGAGCTGCTCTTTTAGACATAGAAAAAGCATTCGACAGTGTTTGGCATAAAGGTTTGGTTGCGAAATTGCAAACTTTTAATGTTCCAATTTTCCTAATCAAAATTTTAAAAAATTATCTTACTGATCGAACTCTGCAGGTTGTCTATCAGAATTCAAAATCTGATAGATTTCCTGTCAGAGCAGGTGTACCTCAAGGTTCAGTCTTGGGTCCAGTCCTGTACAACATATTCACTTCAGATCTTCCTGATTTGCCTCCAGGATGCACAAAGTCATTGTTCTGCGATGACACAAGCATTTCCGTAAAAGGAAAAAGCCTTCGTGTCATATGCAGTCGATTGCAGAAAAGTTTAGATATTTTTTCTTCCTACTTGCAAAAGTGGAAAATCTCTCCCAATGCTTCTAAAACTCAAATGATAATTTTTCCTCATAAGCCTAGGGCTTCTTTCCTCAAGCCAAACAATAATCACGTTGTCAAGATGAATGGGGTTATTTTAAGTTGGTCCGACAAGGTTAAGTACTTGGGCTAATTTATGATAAAAAACTTATTTTCAAAGAGCACATTGAGAGTATACAAGCCAAGTGCATCAAATATACGAGATTTTCACATCCTCTCATTAACAGGAATTCTAAACTTTGTTTAAAGAACAAACTTTTGATTTACAAACAAATTTTTAGACCAGCAATGCTTTATGCTGTACCGATCTGGTCAAGTTGCTGTTCAACAAGGAAGAAAACGCTTCAAAGGATTCAGAATAAAATTCTGAAAATGATTTTAAAGCGTCCTCCTTGGTTTGGTACACTCGAATTACATAGACTTACTGGTGTTGAACCATTAGAAGCTATGTCAAATAAAATTATTAACAATTTTCGACAAAAATCGTTGCAATCCTCAATTGCTACGATAAGCTCTCTTTATAGCCAATAAGTTAGCAATTAAATTAGTTGTAAGTTTACTTCCCCTTTTCTGACAAGTAGGTTTAAATCCCTACGAATGATAAGTCCTAATTGCGAAAGCAAACAAATCCTAACAATTAAAATTACAAATTTCTAACAGTGTTGAGAAGTCACCATTTGTGATTGGACACACATACTCATTATTTACTAATATTTATCATAAATACTTAAGCTACTAACAAATCCCCCTTAAAAAAAAAAAAAAAAAAAAAAAAAAAAAACACTCATTTGGATGATATATAAAAATCGGAAATCCGTGAAAAACTAAACAACCCAATTAGAGTCAGGTTTTTCTAGGCGGTTTTTTTATACGCGGAATTTTTTACGAGTTTTTTTTTACGCGGATTTTTGAGTTAACGCGGTTTTTTTACGCGGATTTTTGAATTAACGCGGTTTTTCTACGCGGATTTTTGAATTAACGCGTTTTTTTAAGCGACACGGCGCTAATTCAAAACAATTTTCGCGAATTTTCGAATTAACGTGGGTTTGGAACCAGAAACGTTTAAGTGTTTATCTAGTAAAAGACTTAGTCAAAAAAATACCCTACGCCCACCGAAAGATCCGGAATGACCGTCAAAGAGGACAATTTTAAATACTGGTTCTAGAGCGTCTCGGGTTTTTTCAAGAGCCCTCCTTGCTGGACTACTTTACGCAGATTTAAAAAAAAAACGTGTTTTTTTACGCGGATTTTTAAATTAGCGAGGTTTTTTTACGCGGATTTTTGAATGAGCGCGTTTTTTTACGCGGATTTTCGAATTACCGCGGTTTTTAAGCGTTTTTTTACGAGGTACGTATCCCCCGCGTAAAAAAAACCTAACTGTATACAGATTTGGATTGCTCTTAGTGCATCCGAAACAATAGTGAATAGACCATTTCACGAACTGACAGGTGTCACGGATCCTGCTGATGTTCTTGATGCTTTCACGTGCATTATGTCAGCGGTTCCAAACTTTCTGTCAAAATTTCGTTCATGAATCAAGTTCCCAAACGTCTCGTGAAATGGTCTATGGGATGAGCGACAACGAAAACTTTTAGTAGAAAAAACAACGCTAAGAGTCCACGCGGTTAAAGAAGATGGCAATAAACTAAAAAAGCCGTATCGTTAGTAGATGTTGTGTACGAAAATTCGATGAACATGATTAATAAACCAGAAAACGCAAACAAAACAAAATCTCCATTAATATAGCCAAAAAAAGTCGTAAAAAGCTTATACCGAACAAAAATCGATTTTTCGTTAAATCGATTTTTCAGGCTCGATTTTCTAATGAATCGATTTTATTGATTTTGATTAATCGATGCAGGAGAATCGATTTTTGTTCAAAGATCGCCCATTGCTAACAGAGACAGAGTCAAATGCCCCCTTAATGTCCAAGAATGCAAAAGCCGTTTGCTCTTTTCGAGCAAAGGCGAGTTGAATTTCAGTAGAAAGCAACGCTAGGCAATCGTTCGTTCCTTTGCCCCGGCGGAAGCCAAATTCAGTATGTGAAAGTAAACCATTTGTTTCGACCCACTTGTCCAACCGTAAGAGGATCATTTTCTCCATTAATTTCCGGAGACAAGAGAGCATAGTAATCGGCCTACAAGAATTGTGATCAGAGGCAGGTTTTCCGGGTTTTTGAATAGCAGTGACTTTTACCTCTCTCCAGTCGTGCGGAACAATGTTTAGCTCAAGAAACTTGTTGAACAAGCTCAACAAGCGTCTTTTTGCAGAATCGGGTAGATTCTTCAACAAGTTGAATTTGATTTTATCCAACCCTGGAGCTTTATTGTTGCACGAGAGGAGAGCCATTGAGAATTCCAACATCGAAAATGGAGGGTCTTCCGTAGTTACTAGGGACGCGTCGCGAAAGGTCTTCTGTTCCAGTACAGAGTCCATACAGACCTTTTTGGCAAAATCGAGTATCCAGCGGTCTGAATACTCCTCATTCTAATTTGAAACGTTACGGCTCCGCATGCGTCTGGCGGTATCCCAAAGAGTGCTCATCGCTGTTTCCCTCGACAACGCGTTCACAAAGCGCCGCCAGTATCCGCGTTTTTTTGCATTTATCAAGCTCTTCATCTGTCTATCCAGTACATCGTACTTTCGGAGCAAATCGATAGTGCCTTGTTCTCGGAAGGCCAGATACATCGAGGACCTTCGCGCGTACAGGTCTGAGCACTCTTTGTCCCACCACTTAGAGGGAGGGCGCCGTCTAATCGTTACCCCGAGTATCGGTTTCGTCTGAGTTTGAGTCGCGGCGTCGATGATCAAGCCAAAAAGGAACGCGTATTCTTCCTCCGGAGGATGTACCACGTGGGACTCGATGCTTTGCGATATTATGGTCTCATAAGATTTCCAATCAATGTTACGTGTGAGGTCATACGCAATATTGATTGGATCCGTTGGAGTTGAGCCATTAGCAATTGAGATAACGATTGGTAGGTGATCACTACCGTGGGGATCGTTGATTACTTTCCACCGGCAATCTAACGCTAGTGATGTCGAGCAAAGGGATAGGTCAAGCACGCTTTCACGTGCTGGAGGATTAGGTACACGTGTCGCTTCCCCAGTATTTACAAGTGTCATATTGAAGTCGTCGATTAAGTTAGAGATTGAAGAAGATCGGTTGTCGTCGTACAGCGACCCCCATAGCGAACAGTGAGAAATAAAATCTCCCTATATCAAAAAAGGCGCGGAAAGCAACTCTGCTATATCAGTGAGATGCCTCTGTTCAATCCGCGCGGATATAACGAAACAAGGCATAGGTCTTTTTCATTCATATTCGTTTGAATGGCAACGACTTCAATATTCGAGATCGAGGGGAGGTCGATTCTGAAAAAAGAATAGTACTTTTTGATCCGTAAAAGTACCCCTCCACCGTGTGAGTCTCGATCTCGGCGAATTATGTTAAAATCGTGGAAATTGAGTTGATCGTTTGAATTGAGAAAAGTTTCACAGAGCGCAAATGTGTCACAATTGTATGTATTTATCAAATGAGAAAATAGATCGAATTTGGGGATGATACTTCTGCAATTCCACAGTAATACAGTGATAAAATTCCTAACCTATTTCGCCGTATTAGTCATCGAAAGATATGATAGCTGAAATGAGGGGCCAAGTTGCTGCTAGTTGCTTCAAAAAGGTTTTCACTGTAGAAAGAAGGGCGAGAAGAATATTTTGTAGAGGATCTGGTATGTTGAATTTTTTAAATATCCAGTCCACAATATCAGAAAATTTTATGAACCCTGTTTCTTTTTTATCTTCTGATCCAGAAATGGGTGCACGAGGGGTTTTTGGTGCCCCAGAAAGCGGTGAGTATTCCTGATTTGATTTGAAATTAAAACCGGGAGGTACTTGCCTCGGTTCACTGGCGTATCGTGGTGGGGGCGGCGGGGGCGGTCCGCCCCGGGTGTCACCCTTCAGGGGGTGACACCCATGAGGAAAATTTCCATACGTGGCACCTTCAAAAGGGTGATATCCGTGAGATTAACGATCAATTAGGTGGAGGTCACTGTGAAACCCCGAAAATTATATAAATTTACTTTTAAGAAAATAATCGCAACCATTTTTTCAAAAATCGGTAGATTTAGTTAAATCGAAAACGAACGTGATATCTCTCACAATTTTGGGTACTGTTAGGTGGATTGATCGAAAAACCAAAAACGCCAAAAGTAAGTCCTTGTTCTATGAAACAATTTTGCTGAAGACATTGAGTACATAAAATCAATTCTTCATAGTCAAATCTAGAACGATCACGATTTTTCGAATTTAGACCACTGTGCACTGTGGGATTATCAAATAAATCTTTCCACCAATTGTAAATGTCTTGAAATATAATACTTGGAACGTGTAGAAACTATTTTGGAAGTTGTTTCGTAAAATAATGGCTGTAAAACGTGCTTTACATTAAATATTTCGTCGTTTTAATATCACTTTTTTGTACTTTACGACCTTCAAAAGGGCATTACTCAAAAATGTACCGTACGATGATTTTGAAATTTTGACCAGAGATTCTGGACGTCATAACGAATCGAATGGCGTACTCAGATTCTTTGGTGCATTTTTTTTATAATAACGGTCTGTGGAAGCACCGTGACACCCTTCAACGGGATCGTCAGATGTACCCTCATCGGTTGGTAAAAAGGAAAAGATGTTTCCTGTCGAGGGCTCAGCCCTCTTACGCATTTTTGCAAAAGAGTGCTTTGATCGTTCCTTGATGTCCAAAACACGCTCTGCACTGAGGGATATATTTGAAACACGAAACGGCGTGCTTAGCAATAGCCACTCAGTGTTGGTGTAAGACAGACGGTACGAAGGGCGAAATTTGAAACACCAAGGCCAGTGGCAATGTTATACGATCGCCACTGGTGCCTCAAGCTTCGGCAAACACTTACTTTCGTGAAAGCACCGTAGCCGAATGTTTGAACTTCGTAGAAACACCTCGTTCGCTGCCATATGGCTCTGCTAGGCCTAATGCGAAGCGAAACATTTTCAAAAATACTCATATTGTTGATATTATTCTTTACGTGAGACCAGTGTTTTCCGAAGCTAGATCCACCGGCTCCGGTGTTTGCCGAAGCTTAAGGCACCAGTGGCGATCATATAACAATGACACTGCCTTCGGTGTTTCAAGTTTCGCCCTTCGTGCCGTCTGTCTAACACTAACACTGAGTGGTGATAGCAAGACACGTCGTATCGTGTTGCTATGTAAAAACCGCACCAGTGTAGCCCGGTTCAGTGTTTATACCATGGCTGGTAAAGACACTTTTCAGTATCCTCACTGCAAGCGGACTCAGCATGATTGCCTCCGCACTTGCTGCAGCGTGCCTTGTTGCAGCAGTAGGTGGCTGTATGACCTAACTGCTTGCAGTTTTGGCAATGCATGACCCGCGGTACAAACAGGCGTACAGGCAGACGAACCCTGTCCAAAGCTATGTAGCTCGGCTGTGCGGATCCGGCGAATGTCACCCGGAAGGAATCCGAACGGAGGAATTTCTTCTCCTCTTTTTCGATGGATACTGAATGCAATTGCTTGACATCCAGTATCTTTACATTTTGAATCAGGGGGTTCTTGAAACAGCCAACCCGGTGACGCAAAAAGTCATCGATCGTGAGGCTTCCTTCGGTAAAGAGCTCGTAGCTAGCAATTGTGTTTGCTTGCTTCACGCTACTCACGACAACTCGCAGTTTGTTCGGCCTCACCTTCGTAATCTCGGTTACGGCCGAAAACGGTTTTGCCAGATCCTTGCCGATTTGAATAATATTCAGTGGCTTCTTTATGGGCCAAAACGGACCTTTCGCGGCATCTGGGTAAGCTTTTACCCGTACTTCCGGTACACTTGATACAGGGCTAGGTAGAGGGGATGGTATAGAAGAAAGTAGAGGGGATCTTCCCCATTTGTTTCCACATCCAGGAATAGTTGAACCTGCATGTCGTCCATTTTTTGCGGGAGCGTTTTGCTCTACCGCACGCAAACAATAAATATGCATATATGGGGGGAATCAAATAATTGTTGTAAAATGTAAAAACAATTTTTCAAAATAAGGTGTATTAAATAAGAAAAAAGACAACCGTATTGAAAAAAAAATAATAAAGGAAATAAAAACAAATGTGAATACTTCACCAGACTTTTTGTATTTTTGCCTACGTGCCCTCCTGGCTGATAGTTGGATTAATCCAGTAGGTGGCTTAGCAGGAATCGCAATCAGTCTCCTCCAGCTGAACCAGCACTAGGGGCTAACCAGCGGTTGGTGGTGCGAGGGAATTTTTTCGGCAGAATCTGCACACAATGTACACTCTCGTACCCCGCTAGGGGATAGCCGGCGTCCGGCGTCGCGGGGAATTTGCAGCGACTACTGAACTGCTTTCTTGTCACAGTGTCGGTACCGGAAACACCAGTAGCACGCGTACAGTGCACAGTGACACAGTGCACAAAGTCTTCTGTGCCGCAAGGGGTAACCAGTGCCCGGCGGCACGGGGATTTGCTCTGGTTGCTGGATGTCTATTGTCTATCAGCAACGAAACCGAAAAACACAAGCGACGCGTACTGTCTGGACACCAAACAGTATTGTTTGTTCAAGCGAGCAAAAATAACGGACCTATTTTTGAATGCTTCCTTTCGCAACGATAGCAGAGAAGCGAATGAACGGTTATCGTTGTCCTTCAAGTTTTTGAATAAAGATTAAAAAACTGTTATTTAACGCTTTTCGAGCAGTTTTTTATTCTCCATTTGAAACTCAAAGGACGGCGACAAACAGTTTTCAAAAATCATGTTTTGTTTAGAAAACTTATCTCTTACAAATGAGATAGAAAATTTGGTATAGCTTAAAGCTTTAGAACCCAATTACCATCATCATTCAATTTACGTTTTTAATCTTTTTTGCCTCATTCCGATTCAAACTATCAGAATCCGATACATTATTGCCCATTTCAACTAACTACTGTCTACGTTTAATTTCTAAAAATGAACCAGTCATAATTTCCATTTTTCCACTAATAAATTTATCGACTCTTTGCTTTAGAATACTGTTAATATTTAAGCTCATTTCTTGCATCCCGCTCTTTAACACGTTGCCTATCTGAGCAGTAATGTTGTTTTGGATATGCAACCAAGCTTGAAATCTGTTGATCTCCTGTCTTAGTGTATCGACATCCAAAACTGAAACGTTCTGCTCGTCACAACACTGAACTGATAGACAGTCGTTGCATTTCAACAGAACATTATCGCTTGCATTGATTAATTTCACTAAAGGTCCACTTATTCCACTGCAGCGAGAGTTAAATATCCCTCCGCAGCGAAAACAGCAAACGAGCAGGTTAATCAAGACAATACATTTACATACACTTAACACATTCCATTTCTACCTTACACAGTGGACGCTACGTACGGCGCCGCACAGGCAACAGAGACAATAGAAAAAATAACACCAAACAAACCAGCTCACTCATTCTGTGCCGAACACGCATCAGTACTGGACGTGTTTGGTGATCGGTCCGATAGAGTATAAAACAAAAGACGTGTGAACAAGTGTTGGCATTGTTTGCCTGGTCGAGTGAAATAAATCCGGGTTCAAGGTCGTTCCTTTGTGCAACTGTTTCGCATCGTGACTGCCAGCTGGTGCGTAAGCCGATTTGGCTGCTGGCTGGATTGTGCTACAGCAGTGGACGAGACACAAACGAGGAAAAAGAAGAAGCCATCAGTGTCAGCGAGTCGTATCGCTGTGTGGAGTGATCTCACACCTGGCTCGCTGCTGGTGGCTGTTTGGTGCTGCTGTATTGGTGCTGCTGGCTGTAACGGCTGCTACTTCGAACGATCGGACAACCAACCTTACTGGAAGGGAGAAATAAAAAGGTACGTGTTCTTGTCAGCGCTAGTGCGCTAAACATAGCGCGATGGATGTAGATCCCTCGCCTCCCGCGCCACCATCCCCGAACCCCTCTAACAAGCTCCGTGTCGTGGTCGGTAACCTGAAAGAGGCCAACGATATAGCTTGCTCTGAGCTCTTCACACGCGAGTATCGCGTTTACATACCCGCACGAGACGTGGAGATCGACGGTGTCATAACCGATTCGAGTCTGTCCGTCGAGTGTATACTGCAAAGTGCCAAAGGGTGCTTTAAGAACAAAACGTGTCCCGAAGTAAAGGTGCTCGACTGCAAGCAATTGCGGTCAGCATCGATCATCGGTGGCAAAACAGTATACACTCCGTCAGACTCGTTTCGAGTTACGTTCGCCGGGTCTGCACTACCAAGCCACGTCTCGATCCACCGGGTTCGTCTCCCTGTGAGGCTCTACGTGCCCCGCGTCATGAACTGCCTGAATTGCAAGCAGTTAGGCCATACAGCCGCCTACTGCTGCAATAAGGCACGTTGTGGCAAGTGTGGGGAGTCTCATGCGGAAGATTCTTGCAGTGTTAACGCTGAAAAGTGTATTCACTGCGGAGAAAATCTGCATGAGCTCTCGACATGTGCGGTGTACATGCAGCGCAGGGATAAAATAAAACGGTCTCTCAAAGAGCGTTCAAAGCGTTCCTACGCTGACATGCTGAAGAAGACCGTTACCACTTCTCCCGTTACTTCGAACCCCTTCGATCTGTTGCCCTCTGAGGAAACCGATTCTGACGATTCACCAGCGGGAGCATCTTACGCCAATCCTGGGGAGTCTAGAAAGAGGAAAAGTGTTTCCTCTCCTAAACTTCCCAGAAAAGGTCCTAAGATTTCTCAAAGTGAAATGAAGGTTACAAACAAACCAAACAGTGCTGCGGAAAAACCGAAGCAAACTCCTCCTGGGCTGGCAAATTTAAAGTCCCAGAAGGAGTTCCCAGCACTGCCAGGAACATCTAAAACCCCAGTTGCTCCTTTTACACTCCCAGTTGATGAAACAAACTCTGGATTAGTGAAATTTTCTGACATTGTGGACTGGATTTTTGAAACTTTCAATGTACCCGATCCAATTAAAATTTTTCTTACAGCATTCCTCCCAACAGTTAGATCATTTTTGAAGCAGTTGACTGCCCAATGGCCTCTCCTTGCAGCGATTGTATCCTTCGATGCCTAATTCAACTGCGTATATGAAGGATTCTATCTCTGTCTTACAGTGGAATTGTAGAAGTATTTTACCAAAAATTGATTCGTTTAAAGTTTTGATAAATAAAAACAAATGCGATGCATTTTCCCTTTGTGAAACTTGGCTTACTTCAAATATTGATCTCAACTTCCATGATTTTAATATTATTCGCCTTGATCGAGACACCCCATATGGAGGAGTACTTTTAGGGATTAAAAAGTGCTATTCTTTCTATCGTATTAACCTCCCCTCGATTCCAGGCATCGAAGTTGTCGCATGTCAAATGACAATACAAGGTAAAGAGCTTTGTATTGCCTCAATATATATTCCCCCCAGAGCACAGGTTGGGCAACGGCTGCTCTTTGATTTAATAGAACTTCTTCCCTCGCCACGTTTGATTTTGGGAGACTTCAACTCTCATGGCGTGGCTTGGGGTTCCCCATACAATGATAACCGCTCCTCTTTAATCTATAACCTTTGCGATGACTTCGACATGACTATTTTAAACAACGGTGAAATGACACGTATCCCGAAACCTCCAGCGCGCCCAAGCGCTTTGGATCTATCCTTATGTTCGACGTCGCTACGGTTGGATTGCACATGGAAGGTAATCCTCGATCCTCACGGTAGCGACCATCTGCCTATTCTTATTTCAATTACTAACGGGTCAACTCGCATGCGACCAATTGACATTCCGTATGACCTCACACGAAATGTCGATTGGAAGTTATACGAGGAAATGATTTCAAAAGCGGTCGAGTCGATTCAACATCATTCACCACTTGAAGAATACAACCTCCTCGCGGGCTTGATTCTCGACGCCGCGTTGCAAGCCCAAACGAAGAAATATCCCGGCGTAACGATCAAAGAACGGCCTCCCACTCCGTGGTGGGACCAAGAGTGCTCCGATGTCTACACGCAAAGATCCGACGCGTTTAAGGCCTACCAGACGGGAGGTATACCTGGCGACTATTTACGGTATTCGGAGCTTGATACCAAGCTTAAAAGCTTGGCTAAAGCAAAGAAACGTGGATATTGGCGTCGGTTCGTGAACGAGACGTCGAGGGAGACATCGATGAGCACTCTTTGGAACACAGCCCGAAGAATGCGGAATCGCGTAACGGTCAACGAAAGCGAGGAGTCTTCAAGTAGGTGGATATTTGATTTTGCCAGGAAAGTATGTCCGGACTCTGTTCCTGAGCAAAATATTGTTCGCGATGCGTCTCCGGGCCACGACGCGATAGAATCACCTTTTACGATGGCAGAACTTTCAGTTGCCCTCCTGTCCTGTAACAATAACGCGCCTGGATTAGATAGAATCAAATTCAACTTGTTGAAGAATCTACCCGGCAATGCCAAGAGGCGCTTGTTGAACTTGTTCAATAAGTTCCTGGAGCAAAACATTGTACCGCAGGATTGGAGGCAAGTGAAGGTGATCGCCATCCAAAAACCAGGGAAACCAGCTTCTAATCACAACTCTTATAGGCCGATTGCAATGCTATCCTGTATCCGGAAATTGATGGAAAAAATGATACTCCGTCGTTTAGACCACTGGGTCGAATCAAATGGTCTACTATCAGAAACTCAATTTGGCTTCCGCCGTGCCAAAGGGACGAATGATTGTCTTGCGTTGCTTTCAACAGATATTCAGCTGGCGTATGCTCGTAAAGAACAAATGGCGTCTGCGTTCTTGGACATTAAGGGGGCTTTTGATTCCGTTTCTATTGACATTCTTTCGGGTAAACTTCACCGACAAGGATTTTCTCCAATTTTGAACAATTTTTTGCACAACTTGTTGTCCGAAAAGCACATGCATTTTACGCATGGCGATTTGGCAACTTTTCGCATTAGCTACATGGGTCTTCCCCAGGGCTCATGTTTAAGCCCCCTTCTTTACAACTTTTATGTAAATGACATCGACGAATGTCTGGCAAATTCATGCACGATAAGACAACTTGCAGACGACAGTGTAATCTCTGTTACAGGAGCCAAAGCTGCCGATTTGCAAGGACCATTGCAAGATACCTTGGACAATTTGTCTGCTTGGGCTTTACAGCTAGGTATCGAATTCTCTCCGGAGAAGACTGAGATAGTAGTTTTTTCTAGGAAGCATGAACCTGCTCAGCTTCAAACACAATTAATGGGTAAAACGATTTCTCAGGTTTTGGTACACAAATATCTTGGTGTCTGGTTCGACTCTAAAGGCACCTGGGGTTGTCACGTGAGGTATCTGATGAAAAAATGTCAACAAAGAGTGAATTTTCTTCGTACAATAACCGGACAATGGTGGGGAGCCCATCCAGGAGACCTTATAAGGCTTTACCAAACAACGATATTGTCTGTTATTGAATACGGGTGTTTCTGCTTCCGCTCCGCAGCAAACACACATTTGATCAAACTGGAGCGAATACAATATTGTTGTTTGCGTATCGCCTTAGGTTGCATGCAGTCGACCCATACGATGAGTTTGGAGGTTTTAGCTGGAGTACTACCATTGAAAAACCGCTTCTGGAGCCTGTCTTCTCGTATTCTAATCAAATGTGAGGTCTTGAACCGTCCCGTGATTGAAAATTTTGAAAGGTTAATCGAACTTAATTCTCAAACCCGTTTTATGACATTGTATTTCAATCACATGTCCCAAAATATTAACCCTTCTTCGAATATTCCAAATCGTGTCGACTTATCAAATACTTCTGATTCTACTGTGTTTTTCGATACATCCATGATAGAAGAAACTCGTGGAATCCCGGATCATTTACGCGTGCAGCAGATCCCTAAAATTTTTTCCAATAAATATCGAAACATCAACTGCGACAATATGTACTACACTGACGGATCACTTCTTGATGGGTCCACTGGCTTCGGTATCTTCAATAACAATTTAACCGTCTCCCATAAGCTCGATAATCCTGCTTCTGTTTACGTCGCAGAATTAGCTGCAATTCAGTACACCCTAGGGATTATCGAAAAAATGCCCACGGACCATTATTTCATCTTTACGGACAGTCTCAGTTCCATTGAGGCTCTCCGATCGATGAAAGATGTTAAGCACTCTCCGTATTTCCTGGGGAAAATACGGGAACATCTGAGTGCTTTATCCGAAAAATCTACTCAGATTACCTTAGCGTGGGTCCCTTCTCACTGCTCGATTCCGGGTAATGAGAAAGCGGACTCTTTGGCTAAGGTGGGCGCAACAAACGGTGATATTTATGAAAGACCAATTGCCTTTAATGAATTTTTCGCACTTGTACGTCAGAATACGATCATCAGTTGGCAAAATGCTTGGACCAGAGGGGAATTGGGAAGGTGGTTACATTCCATAATCCCCAAAGTATCGACGAACCCGTGGTTCAAGGGGTTGGATGTAGGTCGGGATTTCATTTGCGTGATGTCCCGGCTTATGTCCAATCACTATAGATTTGACGCGCTCCTCCGTCGTGTTGGGCTCGGGGAAAGTGGTATCTGTGCCTGTGGTGAAGGTTATCACGACATAGAGCATGTGGTTTGGTCATGCCCTGTACACCGTGACGCCAGGTCTAAATTAATAGCTTCCCTGCAGGCCGAGGGTAGACAGCCGGCTGTTCCTGTTCGTGATGTCTTGGCGAGCCGTGACCTATCCTACATGTCCCTTATATACGTTTTCCTGAAATCCATCCACGCCCCAGTCTAGTCCCGTTCCCCTCCGTCTACACCCAACAAAACGACAAGAACACGTTTGAACCTTAAGCACAAAACCAGCAACCAGACCCCGCACAACAGAACCAGGACCCAAGGACTACGAGCCTCTGTCCCAACTCACGACATCGTGGCTCAGCAGAACGAATCCATACATGCCATTCGACGATTATCAGACGACCATTGAACAACAAAACACTGATTGGAAATCCCATGCTAGTTTTAAGTTAGACTTAATTTCAGCTCGTAGTCGGCAGCGAGGATAAAAAATTTGCTTTAGTTTTTAAGTCATCAGATATAATTGGCGCCGTTAAACATTAAATTGTATTTGTGCCGTGTCAAATAAATGTTATGTGAAGAAAAAAAAAAAAACCAGCTCACATCGCAGTGAGTGGCGGAAAGAAATAATAAATTTATATCAAAACAAGTAGTAGTTACTACTGCACTTCTACTTATTCTGATTGAGGTCCCTAATAGGTACACTTTGGAATCACAATTTCCACTGTATACTAGAGATGGTCGGGTATGGGAAATTTGTTACCCGTACCCGACTCAACGAATATTTTCAAACCCGTTCCCGACCCGAACCCGAAGTCTGGTTTATTTAAAATACCCGTACCCGACCCGAACCCGAAAAATATCTATTCCAACTACCCGTACCCGACCCGTACCCGATAGAAAAAAACGCCGAAATTGCCGGTACCCGACCCGTCCTGGATTTTTTTTTTTAATTTTTTGTTTCAAAATGCCTGGGTACCTCGCACATTTTATGCACTGATTGTCATATGTGGTCTCTCGAGATGATGGCCAGAGTTAGGCTAGAACCGAGTGTGCGTGTGAACGAATGATAATGAACCCAGAGTTTCAGGCGGGTGGTCCACTATAAGGAATCGGTCCACTATAAAAAGTGCATGTCTGGTAAAGTTTAAAATAAACGACGAGTTTTATAAACACATTAAAGGGTCAAACGAATTTTGAAAGGTCAAAATTAATATAGTTTATAACTTGAGAAAATTTTGATCATTCACTGCATTTGCCAAAAACCTGTAACTTTGAGTATAGATTCGGTGTCATCGATAAATTCTAAAAATCGGTAAAAAACAGATATTTCTGCACATGCGGCATCCGTGGTCACAGTACAAATCAAGACTATGCTATCGCTGTCAAATCTCATATATTTGTTTCGTACTAAACATCTCAATGCACAGTGGGAAAGCGCTGGCCATCAAAACAAATGTTTAAACGTCAGCTGTTTCATAATATTTTTCCATTATTGATATAACATTTAAGTCCAAAATTTGGGTGCAATATCATAAAATTTGATTTTTTTATAACTTTTCAAAGCTCGGCGTACTGACGTTTTTTGACATATTTAATAAAAATATATCATTACTTTGAAACGCTCTGCAGCTTCAATGATAGCTTGGTTTTTTTGCCTCGAAGGAAAAGTTGATTTGTAGTTAGTTTTTATTACCTATTATAATATATAATATTGTTTTAATTTTTGTTTTATATTTCTTAAACTACGTAATCTGTTTTTGTAAAGAGCCCTGTGGCGTTGCTTGTGGTTAAAGTTCATATAATTCTGTTTAATAAAAAAGTGAGGGGAGAAGTGCTGAAAAATCATGAGAAATTAATCACGTGCTTTGTGAACGTCCCCAAATAAAAAGTGGAATGGAGATTCGTGTTCAGCACCCCAAAATTAAGTAAATACCATATTTTTGTCGTATTTATCGACACTTTTTTTACTTGACAAGCATTTGTATTAGGTCGGCCCACTGTGCAATGCTCCGCGGTTTTCCTGACAGTTATGAAAGAAGCCCGACGAAAATTTCATTTAAATCAAAACCGTTGCAGGAAGAACTATTCAATCTAACATTAGAAAGCGATAGCATGATGTCATTCCCTTGGTGCATAGACTGCCGACAACTGTCAGAATAGGTATTGGGCGATCTCTTGTTTGAGTGAGAATGTGCGATTTTTTCTCCGATCTTACCGATTATCGACATTAAAAAAAACCCAGGCTTGAAATGATAAAAATTGAATTCTCATAATGTACGAAAATTGAATTACCCGTACCCAACCCGTATCCGACCAATTGAGAATTTTTCAAACCCGTACCCGACCCGAACCCGAAGCCTTGGTTTTTTAATTACCCGTACCCGACCCGAACCCGTAAAATATTTTTTGGCGTTACCCGAAACCCGACCCGAACCCGTCGGGTACGGGTTTCGGGTAAAAATACCCGTATCCGACCATCTCTACTGTATACACACAATTTCACATGTAAATTAGTTTGAAAATTTCACAGCACGCAATAAACAAACTATGATGTTCGCCGTTACAAAGACATCGTGTCTTTCATTCAAAGAGCCAAGGACCGGGAGGGACTGCATACGCAAGGCAAAATACGGTGGAAAAGTTGCAGGCCCGGAAACTGTACACTAGACTGGGACACGATTATATGGGATAAAAGCGATGGTGTTATTTTTTCGCTCCCATGCACTTTTCGTGCTCCTTATGAGTCCTATAACAACCGTGTAACTTTTCAGATCGATCGGTGTAACTATATTTTTGCGCCCGATTTTTAACTTGACACTTGGAAAACCAATTTAAACAGACGGGTTTTTTTACATTGTGGTCATATCCGCTGTAGAACAAATTCAATTGCTTTATCTGTTTATTTTCATCATAAGCCTTCAGAAAACGGGTTTGTTTCGCTATTGCGGTGTTGTTTGGATAGGTATGTGAATGTTTGAATGGTGTTATATGAGGATGCTATGTGAGTGTTTCTTTTGATGTATATGTATGTGAATGCATGTAAGTGTGTATATATGCCAGTGTAATATGTAGTTAAATGGTACACGCTGCGAGTAAACCTATAAATATGAGCAATGACTGTCTTTTTCCTCATCCTAAAAAGTTTCTTAGCTACAAATATGAATCCTGTTCTTCAATATTCAATAATCTGTCAATCTATTTGCATCTAGAATAATAATTTAACGTTGATTATTGAATTCTAGGCTTGTTTTTGACTGATTTAGTATATATAGACTTAGCTCATCCTCATAAAAGTGGTTTGGAACCAGAGCAACGACGAGCTAAAATGAATAACATTTTACGAGTGATATCAAATTACCAAGGATCAGATTATTCTAACATTCAACCAATAGCTAATATACTCAACTATTTGAATTCCGTCCGGTATATCGAGGAGCTACAGAACATCTTTGAGGACGACCAATACAAGTATGTTGTTTCCCTACAAGTAAGCTTAAATAACAAATTATCTTACAGAAAGTCGCTTTATCTGGAACCATTGAATTCCCTATCAACACTACCAATGGAAGTTAGTAATAAAAAAAATGGTTGTGCTAAACCAACGTCGCCTGTTAATACTGACATCGGACAAATTACCCCTTCTTCATTAGCGTTTTTGAACTTATCGCCGGCAAAATCCAGTTCAATGCGTTTCTCTAATTCGTCTACGAACACTGCTTCTAATAGATTCATTGGACACAGAAAATGTCGTAGTTTAGGAACAAAGTGAGTATCATTAAAATAATATGTACTAGCATTGATGAACGTTTTGACTCAATTTTTCTGACACAATCTTAGTTATTTATTTATTTATATATTATTTTAACGAGGTTTTAACCATGTGCTGGTCATTTGCCTCGAAACACAATTTTAGTTTTATCACAGACTAACAGACGTAACACTGGAACCTAGCTCCATCGCCACAAAAAACGTTCATTTCAAATTTTCAATCGAATAACAGTCATCGCGCGAAATCGTCGTCTTGGGCGCTGTCATGCAATCTCATACATATTTTGTAGTTCCCCATTTGACACATGCAGTAACGCTGGCGCTGATGTCGAAATACATGACGCAGCGCGAACACGACAGCAGATGGTGCTAGTGTTACTAACGTAAAATATGAAATCATCCAAACGATGATTTTCTTGAAAATTTGTTCGACGTGTTATGTCTGTTAGTCTGTGGTTTTATCATTGAAATGGTAGTGATTTTCCCGAAATCCGATTTACCGAGTACTACAACTCCTCAAAATCGAATTTCTAGACTAACATTTTCCAGAAATTTATTATCCCAAAAAAACACGCACAAAAACTTATCTTAAAAAACAGTGTTCTCAACCTGGGGTACGCGAAAGCCTTCAGGAGTTCGCGGAAGAAAAATCAGAAATGGCGGCCATGCTGTTTTGTCTTCATAATACCTTATTAATTTTTCACTCTTGCTCTTAAACATGACTGTAGCAATCAAACAAACCCTAGTTCAATTTGAAACCTGAATTAGACTACTACAACATAATCTACCACCACAATCTCCCACTCTGCGAGAACATTCCAAGCCATGGGGTACAATTGATAGGGAGAATATCGCCAAAGGGTACGCGGACAAAAAAAAAGGTTGAGAACCGCTGTTATAAAAAAAAACCGGGAAGTGATCATTTTTGTCTATTTTTAAATAAAAGTGGCTTCCGGCTGGTCTTGAGGTACGATGCTGGCCTAACAAGCCAGTCGTCGTAGGTCCGAGTCCTGGCTCGGGAGAGTTAACGTTGACTTTTCTTGTTTTCGCCGCAGAGGTAGTCGCAGTTTGCGTAGGTGTATTGCATCACATATATCAGCCCTTCTCAACCTTTTTTCGTCCGCGTACCTTTTGTAGAAGTAGGGGGGACCCTACTGTAGAAAGTTGGAAAATAATAAATTTTCGTGACTTTTTTTTCGGATGTTTAGAGTAAAGTGAAGTTTACGGAATTTGGCTATTGATTAAGCAAATTTACTGAGTAGTACACTGTTGGCATCGTTTTTCCCAAAACCGTGTTTTCTCAAGTGGTGTAAATTTCAGAAACGGCTATGTAACAACTTAGAAAATATATTTTTATATACAGTGATCACCCGATTATATCTCACCCTGATGATTTTTGGCGTGATAAAATAGGGAAATTTTCAAAATTTAATTTTTTTTATTGAAGATGTTAAATCAATAACTAAATACGTAAAATCAGCAATTTTTTTTTTGGAAAATTTATCTGTACAAACATATGAAAAAAGCTGCAGTTGTTTTATAAATCAATATATCTGAATAATAACAAAAGATAGAGATAAGTTGTCAAGGGATGAATTTAAGAAAACTTTCTGAGCTTTTATAAAAAATATTTAAAAAAATCAATTTGAGATCCTGTACTGAATAAAAAAATAAAAAATCGATCATCACTATTTTTTTTAAAACATTTTTTTAGATAGATAATTCAGTTGCCTAAAACTTTTCTGAACAAACCTAAAAAAATAAAGAACCTAAAAAAACCGATGTAAAGTTGCAAATAAATTACAATTAAGTTTTTTATTCGTTCATGTTTTTGTTTGAATTGGTAAAATTAATTACTTGCTTTTTTGTAGCGCTGTACCATAAGCAAAATATTAGATGTTCTCACAACACTAAACTTTGCCGAAGACAGCATGCTGATATCTCTCACATATTGCAACCAGAAAAATCTTAAAATGTAAATAACGATTTTAAATGCCTTCCCTATCAAAAAGACGAAACAAAAATGTAACAGAAGCTGTTAGTTTGTAATGAGAAAATCCTTTCAGATTTTGTTTTCAATTTGATCCCGTTAGGTGTTAAAATAACAAGCGTTATAACAAAAATGATTCTACTAGTATCAAACCCATATCAAACTTTGTTACTAACGTATCAGCCTTCTGACAAATAGTATAGCACGAAGAACAGTATAATAACAACCTTTGTTAGAAATAACAGCTTTTGATAGCGACGATAAATTTATGAGACTTGTTTCAGAACAACTTCATTTAAGGAATTGTTATAATAGCTCATTCAAGTATAATATTTGTATCAAAACCATATGGAAAAATACAGAATTGTATCAAAATATGTTATTTGTATCTCCTGTTGATAGAATTTTGTAAATTTTTAGTTATGCTCTTCTGATCGGGTTCTCATAGAAAACTTTATGTTGCTTGCAATATGTAAGAGATAGAAACATGATGTCTTCTGTAAAGTTTCTTGTTTTGAGATCACCTAATACTTTGCCTAAGACACCAAGCGTCTATCTTTACCTAATGAAAAAGTAAATGTTTTATCTCACTTTTAGGAGGATTGATCACCCAGCTTTCTACATCAAAAGATGCGTTTTAAATTTTTTGAAACTTCTCCGAACATGTTATACGGTTATAATAAAATAAACATTTGTATCACTATTCAATTATTCGCACGATAACAGCAAAATGTAACATTCTGCATCGGTTGAATTTTTAATGTAAACTGCATCCAGAATGATACACAGAATTATGAAAAATATCTTGAATATTGAAGCGTAATAGAAAATCAGTTCACCCTGACATTTTTTTAATGAAATGTTTGATGATGATAAAATCGGGTGAAAAATGTGATAAAATCGGGGGCAGATAAAATCGGGTACAGATATAATCGGGTGATTACTGTACTAAAAAAATCAGTCAGATCGGTCCACTAAAAGCTGAGAAAAACGTACCACCAGTTAGGTACTGATTTAGAGAGAGCATCCACGTTGAAAATTAACAGTTGGCTACCAACAGCGTAATACTCACTATATTCAGCGTTATGTAATGCGACAGCGTAATACTCCACGACACGAAAAAAATATATTTAGTCAGTCCAGAATTCCTTATGAACATTTGACTTTTTTCAACTTTGGATAGCTACTACGTCCACGTACAAAACTAAACTCGATGTGATTTTTTCCGTCAAGCGACATTAATTTTTTTTTCTCGCTCGTTTTCCGTCGGTCTAGTTCCGCCACTGTTGTGGCCAATCACCGACGCCCAGGGAGGCGACTCCACACCCAGGACCCTAACTCACGACCCGTTTATTAACGGACCGGCGCCAACGGCTTTACTTCCTCATGCGATGGAAGGCGTGATCCCAGAGATTTTTCGCCTCAGAAAATCTCCCGGTGTCGGCTAGGATTGAATCTAGACCAGTTGGGTTGGTTGTGAGTGGATCACGCCACCTCACAACTATCGACACCTATGTCGGCGGTGGGATTCGAACCCAGGCGTCGAGCGTGGTTGGCGGAGACGTTACCAACCACACTAGGCCCCCGCTCGAGCGACATTCATTGAAATTCATAAAAGTATTGTTGAATGATGGAAATGCCATTGAACTCCATTTTAAGCATAGAATAGCATAGCATATTCATTAAATTCCATTTTAAGTCGAAAAAGTTCAATTTGTCAAATCATGCCGTATGGCATCACTGGGTTGATTCGGGTTAATCAGAAGCCAATACTCAAACACATCACTTTACTCTGAACAGAAAAAAATCACGTATATATAATTTCTCTACAATTCAGAGTAGGGTTTTCCCCTAACCTGGAAGGTGTCTTTAGCAGAGTTGTAGATAATCTCATTATACTAACAACTTTGTTAACAAGGTTTTTTCTCTGTGTTCAGTCAATTTGGAAAATAATCAAGTTTTATATGATAACGTACATAAATTTGGTGTTTGGTTTCCAACTTTTTTGTATGATGTTTTTGCTAACTACAATATTCTAGAGAATGTTAAGACTCACCATGATACTATGCTAAAATTATGTTTGGTTCAAAAGATATATGCAATTTGAACGAGAATTTTACTCTTTTTTCTACTGCGAATAGGCGACGTACGGAAGCTTACACTTCGCGCCATTTTGAAGCTTCAGGTTAGTGCTTCAAAATGGCAGAAGAGTTAAACTTCCAACTCGTCACAATAGAGTACGAACGCCAAGCATTTTTGGAGTTTCGCAAAATTTCAGCTTAATCAGAAATGATTTAAAGGTGTCTTGAAGCATATAAAATGTTGGTGTTTTGCTCTCGAAAATTAACATCCCTAATAAAAAATTATGTTTAAATTAGGTTTTATGCATTTCTGAGATATAGGCACTAGGATGCCAATCATGGAAAAAAAAGTGACCAGAAATGTACACCTGCTTGAAAAATCACCCTGTGGAAAATTTCAGCTCAATCGGACTTAAAATGGGGTGGCGCAAAGCGATTGAAGTTTGGTCTTTTTGAAAACCGAAAAATCACCCAAATTGAAATTTCGATATTTTTTATGTCAAATGACTCAAAAACGCATGAAACGTCAACGATTGGTGTCATCTAGATTTTTTTTTGCAAAATCTACTCTCTGGGACTTAGTCGTCGTTTAGTCGAAGGCGGAGTTCAAAATGATTAGAATTTATCTTCTGAAATTGATCACTAGTCTCTCGAAATAGCTTGTATAATGATATACACTATAACTAGCATCGAATACATTATGTTTCATTAGGGTGGTTCATTTATTCGACATAGGGTGGTTCATAATGTTGTGTAAAAATGAGTATAAAATGAAAAAAAAATCACAGCTCTGTAAAACACAGATAAATCTGTATATGTGGCATCCCTATATGTGTTACGACGGTCGCGAAGGTTAAACTTTTATCATGCTAAACGTAAATTCGAGCGAACTCTTTTAGATAATATTTCACCTACATTTGTGGCTTAAGGACATCCTCCGTAGTAATTGAACCTCTTTACTAATGAGTTTCATTTCTTCCAGTATTTTTAACAAAATATCGTGTACAAACGTTCAAAATGCTGAAAATTCGACACAACCATCTGAATCGTTTGTCAAATCTCGACACTTGCTAGATGATTCCGTGATAGAGAATAAAGTATCTACAGATGCCACTTCAACGGGAAGTTCTGAAGGTGTAATAGGGTTCGAAAATGATGGAGAACTTCTTGGATTCCAAGGTTGCCTTCGGCGAAAAACTCTCATGAAACACAGACGCAAATCTACCGTATCTTCATGGAAGCGTTATTGGGTACAAATTTGGGCCAATTCATTGGTTTATTTTTCCCCTAAAACATTCAAAGGGTATCATTATTTGTTTTAAACAAATCACTTTATTTTCAATAACTTATTCTTGCAGGACTGAAAGAAGTGACTACAAACGAGAGCCAGCCAAAATATGTAACCTAGAGGGTTGGCACGTTGAAATGAAAGATACTGCACAATGTGACGCATTCCACTTGGTAAATCAACAGTTTGGTCACATCTACAAGTTTCGCACTGGTTCAACGGCCTTAAATGCGCTTTGGGTGAAAGCTTTAAACGCTGTGATATCACAGTTCACCATAAAAATCGTCGACAAACCGCCTGTAAATTTGATGTCCTTTGAATAATAATGCGCTATGTATAAACAATTTCAAATTTGGCACTTCATAACTCGAGATCTAATTACGGTTAAACGTGAGCTCTCTAAAACTGTAAAATTATAGTATCGTAATTTCAAAATATCGTATTAACATAATTTATCCGAAAGCCGAAAAAAGTGCTAATTAGGGGAGCCACTTCACGGTGAAATTAGAGCAAAGTGAATATAGTCACAGAACATATATGCAACTTCGGACAAAACTCTGCTGCAAATTCTAGCCTACGCTTTCGCATTCGTTTTTCGCTGTTCTATCCTACATTGATTTTACAGTGCATCGTTTGAACAGTTCGCTCTAATAGTTTGAACATACAACAAAAATATATTCTTTTTTGCTTCAACGACTAGACAAAAAGATGATCCTAAATCTTTAAAAATCAAGTTAATACAGGACCGCATTCAAGACATTTCTTAAGCGGAAATTCAGTAACAATTCACAGTCAACATGAATAGAAAAAATGGAATTAAAAACCTCTCAACCGTTCAAACATTGCTTAAAAAATTTTCTTGCATCGTACACCCCGTGACTATTGAAACCATTCTAACTAGTTAGTTGAATTACTTAAATATTTTCGTTGGAGTTGGAAACCGAATTTCTCAACTAACTACAATTTTTTTCTCAAATTGTTTATTATACCTAACATTGCGAGTAATGCATACCAGACGCGTTATACACAGCACTGCTTGCGACATTAGGTACAATGTAGAAAACGATTGTAGTTAGTCACGATATTCGGTTTTGAACTCGGACAATGAAATTCATTAAAAAAATATGTACATAAAAACGTTGCACTTATGTGGGTGGTACAGTACGATTATCATGAAAAGGCACTCTCGCTATACCAGTACCGTAGAGTGCCTATATATAACTAGAGTGGTGCCGTGTCATCCAAAGTAACGCTGGTAACACTGAACATCCTTTCTCTTTTCCCCACACGTGTTTAATAGGTTGTTTGGTCAATTGGAATGACACTGCCAGATAATTTTTATTCCAATTTTGACAGTGGCGCACTGTAGTCCAGAAACGAAATAAGGTGGTCAAAAGTCATTTTCTCATAAACGTTACATTTTAAAGCAATACTGTCTTCAGGAAAGTTTTAGAGTAAAAAAAGATCCTTCTTTGAACATCAACAGATCCGTGATTAATCCCCCTACAAGTGAGATAAAAAGAATATTTTCTCTAAAAATAAATATTTTTTATCGCCGTCTTTGGCAAAGTTTTCCAAAATAACACAACAAAAAACTTTGCTGAAGACACTAGGTAGCTATTTCTCAATCTTACTGAGCTATTTGATTATGTTCAATAATTAAAAAAAAGTAGGAGGGTGGTATTCAAGACACGACCGCATGACGTTGGACTACGGTATTCTTATATTCCATTAAAACAAATAATAGAGAGAATTGCAACTCTAGTATTTGCTGCAATTTTATCTAACAGTGCATTTCTGGATGCTGAGACGTTAAAACGTTATAAATAATAATATATACTAAAAGAATGGATATCTTTTATTTAATCGCTGTCATTTCATACATATTCGAATCAACCCTTTGTTTGCTGCACTACCAAGACAATCATTTAATTGAGCGAATTGGTAAAATTTTCCTATCTAGGCAAAAAGCAAACTTTACGAAACTATCTGAAATTGGAGCCCAGAACGATTCAACCGAAAATTTTAAATTTGAAAATTGTTTGACATTTAATCGATAAAACTCATGCTAGGTTAGTTCCAGCCCAGCATATAACTTCATGTATTTGAAAAAAAAAAACGTTTGGTTCAATAACTCAATATAGCAAGAGCTAAATCACACGTTTTTCGGTAGTTGTTATCAAGGTTTGGGCGAGTGACAGGAAAATATCTTAACTTCTTCAGTTGTGATTTAGAGCATTTCTAATTGTTTTGTTATTTTTCACGATAGCGACAAGTTTGTTTCTTTCTCTGTGTGCGAGAAACAAAATCAAAACCGCGCACCGAGAAACAAAAACGAAAATTTAATGAATGCTCATTGAGAAAACTTGCAACTCTTTTTACCAATAACTTATGATACTCAAAAGAACCCGTTTTGATCTAAATCAAATTTCTGGTAAATAAGTGTTGATCATTCATAGGTAGTAATTTTTCCTCGATGAATAAAGACTGGCTGAAGAAGTTAGAATCGCTGCTGTAAAATCAAATTCACAACGGTGTTCGTTAAGACGTTTTAATATTTTCAATGACAATAATAATCTTCGATAAACACCCGCTATAGTTATTCACACACATGCTATAACTATCTAAACACGCGTTAAAACTATTCATACACACGCTGTAGCTATAGCTATCCATACACACGCTATTCCTTTCCATACATCCGATACAACTATCTAAACACACGCATAAGCTATCCAACCATGTGCTATTACTATCCATACATACGCTATAACTAATCATTACACACGCAGCAGCTATCCACACACAAGCTATAACTATCCGTACACACGCTGAAGATATACACGCAATAGCCATAATATGCTACACATGCTAGTGTCTTACACACGCTATAGCTAGCCATACACACGCAACAGCGCCATCCCTATCATCGCAAATGTCATAGCAATACAGATGCACATACGCTATATGTGCACACTGCACACACACCCAACGTTTTCACCCAACGATATCTGAATTGGATTACCGCTGGTGGGGTCCAACTCAGATCGAAGGAGCACCGAACTGAATGAAGAAATGCAGCTTCCCACTACCTCCGCCGCTGCTGCCTGATACCACCGCTCTGGTTATGCTGCAGCTCAGTTTGGCCGCTGGAATCAGCCACCGCTGCTGATTATACAAGACCGGCCTGGTGGCCTTTCACTTGTTAACTGATGAATGCTATGAGACGACACAGGCTATTATATAGCCCAAAGCAAAAATCCATCCGCGAGCAAACAAAAAGCGAGCTTGTGATTGGTTGAATGTGCACGACTTTTAACACAACTTTTAACTAGTTTAGTATCGAAAACATATTTAAATTATTATATGACAATCTTGCGCAATATTTCCCCTATCAATCAAGCCATTGGTGTTTAGAATCTGTTCAGTGGTAATGATAAAAGAAGCATTTTAAAACGGTGTTGAAACACCTGTTGCAGCTACCGAAAGCGAGCTCGTTATTGGTTGAAAGCTGTGAGACTGTTTACAAAGTCAGATCGGTTGTATCCGTTAGTGTCGACTGTGCTTGTGAAGAGAGGTGGTGATTGGTTGCTCGGTATGATTTAGACAATCGATGTGATTTACCAATTTTTCAATAGTGTATCTCGAACAATAGGTTATTTTTGTTACATAAATTCAACCGTAAAAGAATTTCTGATCGGTTGATGCCAAAACCTCGAAATTCTGAAAAGAAATGACTGATATATAAGCGCTCAAAACCTGACCACTTTTCCCTGGTTTTCCCCGGTTGAATTACTAGATTTTCAAATTCAGGTGCCTAACTTCGATATAGACGTTAGTCCAACGTCAAAAAAGTTTTTGCCGTTAAATTTCATATTTTATACTACTATGTCTCTGATATTCTCACTGAACTTTTAAAACAACATCAGACCTTTATTTTTTATTTGTTACAGCAATCTTTATTTTATGATAATTAGGTTTCTATAAATTTTTCCTACCAACAAGTTTACTTTTGACAAGTAATTTTCGATTTTCTGCCGTTTCCCAACACATCCCACGGCAAGATTACCACCAATTGAAATGTCCATGTGCTCTGCACACACGGCAGTTCGAATTTCTTGCAGAAATTTGCAGAAACTTATTAAATCATGGAACAAAACAACTTCAACGTATATTCATTTACATCATGTTGATCAATAGCGGATCTTTGTTGCGAAAAACATAGCAAGCTTTGCATTTTTACGTTTTGATGCATCTTTCGAAGTATAATCGATGCATGTAAACACGTGGTTTTTGAAAATTCAAAGTTCAGCTCAAAAATTCCCAAATAGGTACACCGCTCATATAATCCATATTCAGTAGGCAACAATAATAATTAGTTATTGTTTACATACATTGATAATACTTCAAAGATGCATCAAAACGTAAAAATGCAAAGCTTGCTATGTTTTTCCCAACAAAGATCCGCTATTGATCAACATGATATAAATGACACATTCTCTGCGATGCTACACCAACAAACCATTTTATAAAATGCATATTTCAGCAATGTAAATATTTTTCCTAGATTCTATAATGTTTGAATCTTCCAAAAACGTAAATGTCAAATTTATATTGTTTAAGAAACTGTAGAAAACTAATTGCAAAGTTCAAGTAAAATCAACAAAAAACAAGCGTTTGTGGTTACATATTTTTTAAATGGTTACAAATAATCAGGAGTATGTATTTATAATACATTTTTTTATGTTATATGACTGTGAAATAAGTGCTTTATTCGATGCTTAAAGGGTTTTGAAGTGAAATTTCAAATATGTCGATCTTAGGCCAACATGGAAACAGGGGTATTCTAGCGTTGTAACGTCACGAAAAAAGTACAGTTTTTTACTTCATGGGAACTCCTTACATTTAATCAAAGTAATATTTTGTTTTCTCTTTATACTCAAAACTACCTTTAATTTGATACTAAAAGATCGCAGCTAGGTTGAATACAACTTGAGTTACAACCGGGTTAAGTTTGCATTGTAACGTCACGAAATTTTTTTCTCCCCTTATATAATACTCGTCTATGTTTGATAACATACTTGGTGCGTCTAATTTAGTTTACGTTATATCTGTCATATAACAGAGAAGAAATTCTGTAAAATAGATTAATGTTTTTAATTATTAAACTGTGGGTCATCCATGAGTAACGTTACGTTCAAAAAAATTCTAATATTATTTTATTATATCATATTACAACACCCAACGCAAACGGGGAACATTTTATTACTTTGGGGCAATTTTTTATTACTTATTGAGTTATATGACTGCGCATTATACACGAAGAGTAATAACCAAAAAGTAATAAAAATTATGACGGCCACGCGCTTGTATGTGTTTATGCAGGAGAACATACAGCCAAGCACCGCAATGCATGTGTTAGCAAAAATTCACTCGCTGCATTTGTATTGATGCAACGAACAGGTTCATTTTTGTTCACTTCATCCACACATAATCAGAATCTCAACCGTCAACCTCAAATGTCTAATAAGAAACACTTTCGTTTCGTCCCCCAGTGTTTACTTGAAATGGAAATATGTAACACTGTCTAACCAGAGTTGCCGAAGTTGCGAATATTGTTCTGGATAAGCACGAGTTTTGTATTTTCAAACAGGTGCGAATGAGTTTCCATGAACCGATGAGTATGTGTTTTAGATATCTTGCAGGAAAGCGAATGTTTTTGTTTTTCTCTAACGCAGTTTACAAATCGTGATGTCATTTCAAGACGCATTTCAAGTCTTTGAAATCATCAACGTTTGCATACTCTATGACGGGGAAAATGCTGCTTGGCAGCTCTTGTCTTTTTTTTTCTCTACTCCGTATGCATACAACGAGCGAACTAATACACGCACACCGGATGAATTGGAGATTGAAAAAACTTGTAACATGTGCAACATATGCGACGGTGTGTGATTTTTTTTTACTTGAGATGGAAAGGGAGCAGTTTTCGACAGAAAAAATCTTGCATGTGGTTGAAACGACCATTATAAGATAGTCGTACTCCCGGAACACGTGCTAAATATATGACAGTATGTGTTGTTGCTTGACTGGGGAAGAATTTTATTGCCTTTTTGGTAATAGGTTTGTTACCTAAAAGGCAATTTTGCGCTATTGCTTCTAAAGTAATAAGAAAAAGTTTTGCGTGAATGCATTGCGTGAGGGGGGGATTGAAAATTGCCAACTTCCGCGTTACGTAACATGCGGATGTTCTCTAAGAGAAAAACTATTGACGCAAGGTAACCGTAATAATGAAATAAATACTTCGTCCGCATCGCTCAAGCCAATCTTCCGAATGTGATGGTTATCGAAATTACGGGACGTGACATCATCACATTCAACGATGAGAAGAACATTTTTGAACGACCAACACCATATCGTGGAATAAGCCAGCTATTTATTTTTGGGGCAAGTCTAGATGAAAAAATCTTCAGCGGTATAAATGCACTCGAATTTTTTTGAATAAGTAGTGTGAGTTTTCAAAAATCAAGGAAATATTACGGGAGCGAAAAAAGCTAAAAAGTGGCATTTTTGTGTTATTATTATAATTTTTTTAAAGTTTCTTGTATTTATTGGAATTAAGGACACATTTTTAAACTTGTTTTTAATATGAATGCTGAATAAACTGCTAATGTACTCAGACATTGTGAAAAAACTACAATGAAAATAAATTTAGTATGTTTTACACATAATGCCATATAAGACACTTTTGAGAATATTTATGATACATATGTCACTTATGAAAAGAATTGATTTGATCATAACTCACATTCCTTCACTGAAAATCTCCAATTTTAAATTTGGTTCTGTATTCCCAAACATAAAACGTCGAAGTAAATTTGTTACGTAGTTTATGAATAACCCCACAAACCAAGTGCATAAAGTAGAAGTAGAAATATATAAAATCAGATCAATGAGCATAAAATAA
The DNA here is from genome assembly GCF_029784165.1 of Wyeomyia smithii. Lineage (NCBI taxonomy): Eukaryota > Metazoa > Arthropoda > Insecta > Diptera > Culicidae > Wyeomyia > Wyeomyia smithii. The sequence continues at coordinate 132,863,748 of NC_073696.1, forward strand.
AGGTGAGGAGGAGAGTGCATTTTCCTAGTGTTAGTATATGCATCAAATGTAAACAACTAGACGAACTAAATGGTAAACTCAAATAGCTACGTCACTGCTTGGCATCATCTCTGGGCAGAAGGGGGTAAGCAGAGGGGCGCGTGCAAGTGTTAATAGGTTTTCTCCTCACCTTTCTTTTATACTCATTGAAATCAGATACTGAGCTTAGAGTGCCTGTAAATATATAGAGTGGCGACACTGTCAAAATTGGAATAAAAATTATTTGTCATTGTCATTCCAATTGAGCAAACAACCTATTAAACACGTGAAAAGAATATATATGAAGAAAAAAAAACACGGGAAAAGAGAAAGGATGTTTACTGTTACCGGCGTTACTTTGGATGACACGGCGCCACTCTAGTTATATATAGGCACTCTGATTGAACTATTTCTTATGAAAATGTTTAAGAAATATGTGATAAATAATGGATATCGACTGATTCATATTTTCGTGACGTTACAACGGAGTGAGAATACCCCTTGCTGAAAAATGAGCGTTGTAACGTCATGAAATATAAAAGCTTCTCAAGTATAGATGTTACCATTTATAGACACTCTAAACATGGCAGAATGTTCGATTATTATTTGTTATCAAATCGTGGAAGAAGAAATTGTAATAAAATTCCAAACAGAGCAGAATTTTTGACTTTTGTAAGAAAAGTCCCGACACCTCAATTTCTTGCGCGTTGTAACGTCACGCTACATTATCACTCCCCAATGTAATATAAATAAAGTAAACAAATATCTTATATATCATTCTTATAGAAAATTTTGTCTACTTTCCGAATCTGTAATAATATCAAAGGGTTTCATGAAAAAAATTCAAGTTAGAATTAAAATAATGCCAACAGAATAGTCAAAACGTTGTAACTGTTCGATAGCTAGCGGAGAACGAGTGGACTGTAAGGAATGGGGTATCACTGCGCAGACATCCTGGTAGAGAAAGAATCCTTGCACCTTCTGCTAATGACACTGCTAGCCCAAGTATCCTGTATCTGCGTATAATCCTTGTGTTATATTCCCGACTGACCTTCATGCCTGCGGAATTTCGGGGTTAAATAAACAGCGACACCAATCATAATTTCCTATGCACTAGTATATTACATTTTAAGCCTAAGTACTGTAGCATGGTCACTGTTATACGAATTTAAATCATTCAATTTCACTTAGTTTCACTGTTCAATATTGCATGATAGAATTGAAAATCAGACGCTTGTATACAAATACTCCACTATATTGAATTCAGCAGTTTCAAATTCCCTTTTCTTAGTATTTTCCGTCTCACTAAATACCGAAGCGGGTGGGGAAGCAAGTCTGCGATTGGAAGAACGGAAGAAAGAAGGAGATAAAATCATTCACGCTTAAGCCATAAATGATCGTGTTGAAGTGGTTCATTACTTCCGATCGCGGAAACCGAATACCGCGCAACTTATCTGAGGGTTTTCGGAACTACTACTCGTCCATTTCAATTCTGATCGTGAACGAGGCAGCAGTGTGATTAGTTTATTTCGCGTGCGTTTTATAGTAAGTCTTTTGTTAAATGTGAGTGTCCTTTTAGTTAAGTTTTTCCGTTTCGTTAGGGTTTAGCTAGTGCGGTTAAGTTAGAAGTGCGGTCTACGGACGCTTTTTCGTGCGTTATTGTTACAAAAAGAAGGTAAGAGGTTTTAAATGTGTGTACGACAGAAAATGCTGAAAACCCAAATCAGCCGTTGTCGGCTTCTTTTTTGGGCTTTCTTTTCGCCCTTTACTAGCCGCTGCACCAGCGCGACGCTGCCACCCTCACGCTGCTGACCCACGACGGAATTGGAAGTTGCTGCTCTGGTTAAACGTCGGCCCTTGAGAACAGCCGGCAAACGACGCCGTCGATACCGTCCGATCGACGCCATCCCGTCCCATTGATCGACGCCATCGCTTATCATCGAGTGACGCCATCGCAGCTCATCGATCGACGCCAACGACGCCAAGCAGAACAGCAGTGGACGCAACAAGTTATCGACGGTAGGGCTATTAATAGCACCGACGGGACTTCTTTATCTACCGTGAGTAAAAATAGCTCTATGAGCCGGGCCCGATAAAGACACACAAAAACCCTTCTTAATAGAAAGCTTTCGCCGTCCAGCCGTCTGTTGGACGAGTTCTTTTGACCGCACTGTAGGAGTAACGTAGGGAAGCACACAGAAGCGAGGAAATAAAAATGTGATAATTGACTGTACACGCCACTAACCCGTTAGACTTAAGTAAATCCCGCTTCATGCAATAAATGTAAATCGTTGTAAATACTATATACTATGCTCGATTTTATGCTTCCCAAACAGGTAAATCTTGTCTAGGAGAATTCTCACATTCGCGTACGTGTAGTTTTTTGTCGTTGTTCGTTCTTATTTTACTCCGGGTGGCTCTCGGGAAACAGCCCCACTATTGCCGCTGAATCGAACAGAAAGATTTGGCTTTGGTGTTCCGCCTGTGATGATAGCGCTTATTTTTCGGACACTCGTGTTTTCCGTGTTTCGATAAGACGGTTGTTTTTGGCTAAGCGGAGTAGTGGTTTCATCGTACGCGCGGCGGAGTAATTCTTCATTCAACAATTGCTACCGTTTCTTTATGTCGTTTCGGGACAATTCTTCCACAACCTGCCCTGAGGTTTAGGTTTCGTGCTGGGCAAAATTCAACACGACGCGTAGCCCTCTCTGGAGGTGGCGCTTAAGCTACTCGTTTATACGTCCTGGAAAGTATTTAGTAGACGAAACACATCGCCCCATAGGCCGAGCTACATATTGGCGCCCAACGTTACAGAAGAGGCTGAAATTTTATTCGCAGATAAATTGAATTATCTTGCGGGTAAAACAGATTTTTTCTAATTTTGCGCAACCTTTTGGGAAATTGCACCTTTTTATTATTAAAGATAACATTATTGAAATAAATGGTTTTTCGGATTGGTTTAAGCAATTAAAAACATTGGAATACTTGATGTTAATAAAATTTATTCTTCATATTTATATTTGTATATGCGTCGTAATCTTGGTTTCATTATTAATAATATCATATAGTTTTTACATTTTAAAAATTCTTCTAGTTTCTAAGTCTTTGTACATACTTGAATTAATTATTTCATAAATTGATTGAGCGCGACTGTTGGTATAAATAGTGCATTTTGTAAAGTTTTAAAGGCAGTGATAACTCTGAGTGAGGTTGTTCTTGGTGAATTGTTTTTAAACTTATTTTTCGAGATGGCGTTGAAGTTTCCATACGCAAACCATTTGACGAACGAAGAAGTGGACTATGAGCTGGTCCTGCGAAACTAGCTGGAAGAACGGCAAAAAGATATGCCAATCAAATTGCGATTACTGCGCAGGTTGTTCCAGGAGGATAAGAATACCGGGCGAGAATATCGTGCGCCTTATCAGTTTGAAACGGAAGTTGATCTTATCACTGATGATCTGGATTGATCAAATTGAATGTTTGCTGCATGACGGCGCCCACGCAAATTTGTTGTCTCGTTTAAGGCACTACTATCTGCGAGTGCAGAGAAACGTAGCAGCAAATGAAGGTGGCGAAAAGACTCGTCAGCGATTACTGAACAGAATCGAAGAGTTACTGGTAAAAACAGTCAGCAAACTACCTCCTTCAGAGACTGAAGACGAGAGTACAGCGGCTGATCTACTTAGGAAAGAAGAAGACGATGCAGTGGCGGGTACAGGGAAAACCGGCGGAGCGCTGGGAAATGTCTCGTTAGGAGCAATCCCAAAAGGAACTCAAACCTCACAGCCAAAAACAACGGAGCGGGGAGCGGCTTCACAACCATCGTACGAAGAAATGCGAAGTCGTGTATGGGAACTCGAGTGCCAAGTTGATCGGTTGCAACGTTTGGTTTTGGTTAGCGCAGGTGCACCTCGAAACGCTGGGACGGCTGGGTTGCCCACTTCACTAAACCAGCACCAGGAAGTTAGTAGCGAATCCGAGGACGAGGACAGGCAGAACGGCAGAAGAGGTTGGCAAAGGCCGAGAATAAGACAGAGTACACGTCCGGCGGAGGATAGGTACGATTCAAGGGGGTCCAGTTATAGTAACCAACGGGGAGAACGGGAGCCTCGACATTATCGGAGGATAGAACACTGGAAATTGTTTTTCTCTGGGGATGAAAGTCCGTTTCGGTGGAAAACTTCCTGTATAAATTAAAAAAAATCGCCAGGAGGGAAGGTGTATCTGACAGCAGCTTGCTGTGCGATATTCATCTCGTGCTAGAAGGGCATGCTTCCGACTGGTTTTTCACCTACGTCGATGAGTTCGAGAGCTGGGACGATTTTGAAGAGCGAATTCGATACCGATTCGGCAACCCTAATCAGGATCAGGGTATTCGGTTAAGGATCCAGGAGCGGAAACAGCAGAGAGGGGAGGCTTTCATCGCATTCGTGACAGAAATCGAACGTTTAAATAAAATGCTGTCCACGCCACTCTCACGTAGGAGAAAGTTTGAGGTAGTGTGGGACAACATGCGACAGCATTACCGATCCAAAATCGCTACAATCTCCGTTAGGGACTTGGACCATTTGATCCGTTTGAACCACGGGATCGATGCTGCTGACCCAAATCTACAGCATTTTCCGGAAAGTCGTAGTCAAAGAAACGTTTATCAGGTCGAGTGCAACCAGTCTGCGAGCGGAAGTGATGGTGGCGAAGAAATTGGCGCAGTTAATGCAGTGGGGAAAAACAACAGTGAGCTAGCAAATAACAGAGGCGGTCAAACTAGCAAGCAAACATTAGAGCCGGTTCGGCATGGGGTTTGCTGGAACTGCAGACGAATAGGGCACAACTGGCGGAACTGCCAGGAACCGAGGAAAATTTTTTGTTACGGCTGTGGAGAGTTGGGCCAAACAATTCTCTCATGTAGCCGTTGTGCACGACAGGATGGCGATTATTTACGTCAGCGCCGGGGAAACTGGTAAAGGGATGCACAACCGGGAACGCAACCATTCCTGCCAGCAAACAAGTTCCCAACCCCATTATTTTTGACCCTATCGACCGAATCCACACTATAAAAATAAATACTAGAATATGTCCTTATCTGCGCGTTAAGGTGTTCGACAGCGAAATTACAGCACTTCTCGATTCCGGTGCAGGAATCAGTGTGATCAACTCATTGGAGCTGTCTGACCGATATGGGCTGAAGCTACAACCGACAAGATTGAAAGTCTGCACAGCTGATAACACGCAGTATAAATGTTTGGGATATCTGAACATTCCGTACACGTTTAAAAATGTTACGGGGCTCGTTCAAACGGTGGTTGTACCAGAAATTGCGAAACCGATTCTCGGATGTAATTTCTGGAAGAGTTTCGGGATTAAACCGATGGTAGATCTTGGACGCGGTCCAGAACCAGTCGGAGAGTTTGAAGGCGAAGACGAAACAATTGCGTTCACGTTAGAACCAGCGGAAATGTTACCGAAACTACCAACAATGGGAGAAGACGTAACATTAGACATCCCGACTTTCGATATTCCTGATGAGAGGCAAATACCAACGGAAGAGACAGTGCAAGTCGAACACGAGCTGACGAGGGCAGAACGCAAGGAACTGGTTGAGGTTGTCAAGGCGTTTGCGTTCACTTCAAGTGGAAATCTTGGCCGGACGAACAAGATTGAACATGAAATTGTCCTTAAAGAGGGGGCAAAGCCGAGAAACCAACCAACATATCGCTGTTCCCCGGGTATACAGAAAGAGATAGACGCAGAGATTGAACGCTTCAAACAAATGAATGTGATAGAGGAATGTTACAGCGAATGGAAGAATCCGTTGGTGCCGGTTCGCAAATCAAATGGTAAAATTCGGGTTTGCTTGGACTCGAGAAGGTTAAATGCTATGACGGTAAAAGATACGTATCCGATTAGGAATATGTTGGAAATTTTTGGTAGATTGGAGCATGCCAAATACTTTTCAATAATAGACCTAAAGGACGCATATTTTCAAATCCCTTTGAAGGAAGAATGTAGGAATTTTACCGCATTTCGAACATCGGAAGGCCTTTTCAGGTTCAAAGTATGCCCTCTCGGTGTAACGGACGCACCATTCACTATGTGCCGCCTGATGGACAAGGTTATAGGATTCGACTTGATGCCTGCGGTTTTCGTATATTTGGACGACATCGTCATCGCAACCAAGACATTGGCAGAGCACTTCCGGCTACTCAAGGTGGTAGCGGAGAGACTTCGTAACGCGAATCTAACGATTTCCCTAGAGAAGTCGGAATTCTGCAAGAAACAAATAAAATACCTCGGGTATTTGCTGACCGATAGAGGAGTTGCGATTGACGGATCTCGAATTGCTCCAATTCTAGATTATGCGAGGCCAAGGAACGTAAAGGACGTTCGACGACTACTGGGATTAGCGGGTTTTTACCAACGGTTCATTAAAAACTTCAGCCGGATCACCGACTTGCTAAAGAAAGGGAAAAAGAAATTCGAATGGACAGAAGAGGCAGAGGAAGCGTTCAACGAATTAAAATCGGTATTAACTTCAGCGCCGATTCTAGCAAATCCTGACTTTAGCAAGGAATTCACTATAGAGTCGGATGCGTCGGATACCGCTGTTGGAGCGGCCTTGGTTCAAGAACTTGACGGAGAAACAAGAGTGATTGCCTACTTTAGCAAAAAGCTCAGTAGGACACAGCGGAGTTATTCAAGTGTCGAGAAGGAATGCCTAGGAGTGTTGTTGGCTATCGAGAATTTTCGGCATTACGTGGAGGGGTCGCATTTTAAAGTTGTCACCGATGCGCGCAGCCTCTTGTGGCTGTTTACCATTGGAGTTGAATCTGGGAACTCGAAGCTTCTACGATGGGCGCTTAAGATCCAGTCATACGATATACAACTGGTCTACAGAAAGGGGTCCAGCAACATAACTGCTGACTGCCTGTCTAGATCGATAAACCTGCTCGATTTATCGTCCCAGGATGATGAATATGAAAAACTAGTCGAGAAGATCACAGCCAACCCAACAAAGTTTTCCGAATACCGAATTACGGACGGCGTTATCTTTCGATATGTGAAAAGCGAAAACCGAGTCGACGATCCCCGATTTAGATGGAAAATGTATCCTCGAGCAGAGGAACGGCTCTCGATAATAAAAGCAGAGCACGAAACTGCACATCTTGGATCAGAGAAAACGCTACAGTCACTAAGACGTTGTTATAGCTGGCCCAAAATGACTGAGGATGTTAAGAAGGTTTGTCGAGAGTGTCTCAAATGCCAAACCTCGAAAGCCGGGAATGTCAACTCCACGCCACCAATGGGAATGCAGAAAGAATTCGTGGATTACCCGTGGCAATTCGTTACACTGGACTATGTTGGTCCGCTTCCGGCTTCGGGAAGGGGCCGTCACACGTGCCTCTTAGTAGCCACTGACGTCTTCAGTAAATTAGTTTTAATCCAGCCGTTCAGAGAAGCAAAAGCGAATTCGTTAGTAGATTTCGTCAGGAACATGATTTTCCTCTTGTTTGGCGTACCAGAAGTCGTGTTAACGGACAATGGTACACAATTCACGTCGAAAGCATTCCGTGATCTGCTAGCCGAATTCAACGTAAACCACTGGCTCACTCCTGCTTACCACCCACAGGTAAATAACACGGAGCGGGCTAACCGGGTGATAACCACAGCTATTCGGGCAACCATCAAACAACACAAAGAGTGGGCGGATGACTTGTAAACCATTGCCTGTGCAATTCGCAACGCGGTACACGAGTCGACCAAATACACGCCGCACTTCGTGGTTTTCGGCAGGGAAAGAGTATCTGATGGAAAGGAATATGCTAGAATGCGAGACAATTCCGGTACCAATCTAGTGCAGAGTCAAGATTTAGAAAACAGAAGGGAAAAACTTTTCGAAGAAATCAGTAATCAGTTGACAAAGGCCTATGAGCGGCATAAAAAACAGTACAATTTGCGATCGAATCCCGATTGCCCAACCTATTCGATTGGAGAAACTGTACTGAAGCGTACTTTTGAGCTGTCGGATAAAGCGAAAGGTTTTTGTGCAAAGTTAGCACCGAAGTTCGAACTCGCCGTAGTTAGGAAAATATTAGGAAAACACTGCTACGAGCTTGAGGATACGAATGGGAAGCGACTTGATGTCTTCTACGGGAACCACCTGAAGAAGGCGCATTTACCCAAGAAATGACTTTTTTTTAGCTATGAAGCTCTTCGGAGTGACCAGAATTTCATGGAAAAACACCTTAAAGGTCATTTTATTGGTTTAAAAAGAGACCAAATAATTTTTTCCGACAGCAAATTATATCTGTGAGGGACCAGTTTTCAAAAAAAAAAAAAAAAATCATAACAGGTCATTGGTTTTAGTTCAAGTGATTCGGATTAATATAGAGCATGAGATTGAAAAGTCGACCGGCCTGCTAGGGGGAATAATCACGAAGAGGAAGAAGCTTGGGCTATGACCTGATTTAAGTAGTGAAAATCACGAAGTTAGCGAGCCCATAGGCGATGACTTCGAATAAGATAAGTAGTGTGATTCCAACTACTTTATCGACTTTTCTTATTTAACTGAAGACCAATCCCCAACCTCACGTTGAAAAATTGGATGGACGTTCTCAAGCTATGAACCTTCTAAAAGGAACAACAGATTTCGGTAGCGAATTCCACCAAAAACACCAAAATGGTAAATTGTAGAAGTATCACAAGGTCGAGACTTCCCTCCCTTGTTACTTTTTGAAAATGTTCGTAAATAATGTAAATATTAGTGATTAGTACGCGCCTAACGTCTAGCTTAATTTTAGTATCAGTATGGAAATTGGTTAAGTAATTTTTTAAAAAAACGCTCACGATTTTCCTACGATCCTACTTGCAAAATTTCCTGTTTCATTTGGTTTTTAGAATTTATCGTCCATTGTATCCCATGGTTATTTTTTCCGAGAACTTCTTCATAATTTTCCTGTAGTTTTTGGTAACTTTAGATCTGATGTTGTTCCTCCCTACGTTTCCATCATTTATTTTTGTCTGTTTCTAAAAATAGAAAACAGGGAAACAATTCAAATTTTGCTTACCTCGCGATACGTCGGGTTTTCGATCCGGGTCGCCGGGTACCTGTAAAAAAAATGTTCCATAAGCAAAACAACGATAAGATACATAAATAAGAGATAATTCCTTTCAATTCCTGATGAATCGCCGATTTTCTAGCTCCAAATCCGATTTTTCCGCTGGGGCAGACGGGGACGGGACACGAGGCATATGGACGCTAGGCATATGGATGTTAGGCATAGTATGCTAGGCATACAGACGCGAGGCATAATGGATACGAGGCATACTGTCAAAAGGCATAACGGACGCGAGGCCGAATGGACGCGAGGCCGAATGGACGCGAGGCCGAATGGACGCGAGGCCGAATGGACGCGAGGCCGAATGGACCCAAGGCCGAATGGACGCAAGGCCGAATGGACGCAAGGCCGAATGGACGCGAGGCCGAATGCGATGTTGTACGATCGCATGAGATCCAATAATGTAGTTCAGGTGTTATTATATTCCTACAGAGTTTAAGTTGGATATAACACCTTTCTTGAAATCATGCGGCGAAGACGCATAATCGAGGGCAAGGAAACGAGGCGGCACTAAGCCGCCGTGGTTTCCGCAGTTCGAGCCGGCCGCCGACCCGCCGTCGGAAGCGGCGGCCTCTCGCACCCAAACGACTGATTTACTGGTTTGCTAGGTCTACTCAAACAGAGTTTTCTTCCCTTAATTAAGTCCGAACGAGCGGTAGCGAGTAAGGACAGCATTCGCTCGAACAGCGAGTCGGCCGAAGGCCGCGAGTGTATTGCTTTCTTAATGACACTTTGAAGCGAAATACATGTTATCGAATGCTGTGTAGATGATGACGACAATAACATATTCCACATCACTTCCCCTTGGCCTTGTGTCCTTTCGGCCTTGTATCCATTCGGCCTCGCGTCCATTCGGCCTCGTGTCCGTATGCCTGCCGTCCATTATGCCTAGCGTACTATGCCTCGCGTCCGTATGCCTCGCGTCTATATGCCTAACGGGGTGTCATCGGGGCAGACTACGCGAATGTCGCCCATGCACTACTAGTAAATAGTCACTGACACTTTTCCGTTTGTTTTGGTTTGAGTAGTTGACAGAGCTTTTTGAGTGAATGACAGAACAACAATATCGATTTGATCGACGAACGTTGTTGTCGAGTGAATGACGAGGGGCGTTGAAAAATTTTGATTGAAATATTTCAACGAAATGTTTCACGATATTTTTTAAATTTTATTATTTTCGTGTAAAACAGTGTTTCGGAACATGGTTCTGGAGGGTTTTTACGAAATAGGTTTTTTTTTGTGTGGAAAAGGAATACGGTCAGAAGCTCGGAATTTATTCTGGGAAGATCGTAATTCGTGATTCACCGGTTTAAGGGGAAATTTAATGTGGAGAATGTACATGATCGTGTGTTCGGGATATATTCTGGAGTTGATCATGCTTCTAGGATCCACAAGTTTAGATCATTTACGGGATGTTTTCAGTTTTCGGCATGTGGCTGGAGTGGGAAAACAACCCAGTTAGAATTTTTTGTGCTGGATAATTTTGTTCATTTTTTTTTGCAATTTTGTGTGAATGCGAAGTTTGTCAACGACAGTTGGATTTCATAGTGCCATTGCTTAGATAATTACAGTAGAGGCTAACCCTACAAAAATTTGATTAAAATTTTTCAAATTTTAATCAAATTTTTGTACAATTAGTAGGGGATGATGTAGCATGGTCACTGTTATACGAATTTAAATCATTCAATTTCACTTAGTTTCACTGTTCAATATTGCATGATAAAATTGAAAATCAGACGCTTGTATACAAATACTCCACTATATTGATTTCAGCAGTTTCAAATTCCCTTTCCTTAGTATTTTCCGTCTCACTAAATACCGAAGCGAGTGGGGAAGCAAATCTGCGATTGGAAGAACGGAAGAAAGAAGGAGATAAAATCATTCACGCTTAAGCCATAAATGATCGTGTTGAAGTGGTTCATTACTTCCGATCGCGGAAACCGAATACCGCGCAACTTATCTGAGGGTTTTCGGAACTACTACTCGTCCATTTCAATTCTGATCGTGAACGAGGCAGCAGTGTGATTAGTTTATTTCGCGTGCGTTTTATAGTAAGTCTTTTGTTAAATGTGAGTGTCCTTTTAGTTAAGTTTTTCCGTTTCGTTAGGGTTTAGCTAGTGCGGTTAAGTTAGAAGTGCGGTCTACGGACGCTTTTTCGTGCGTTATTGTTACAAAAAGAAGGTAAGAGGTTTTAAATGTGTGTACGACAGAAAATGCTGAAAACCCTAATCAGCCGTTGTCGGCTTCTTTTTTGGGCTTTCTTTTCGCCCTTTACTAGCCGCTGCACCAGCGCGACGCTGCCACCCTCACGCTGCTGACCCACGACGGAATTGGAAGTTGCTGCTCTGGTTAAACGTCGGCCCTTGAGAACAGCCGGCAAACGACGCCGTCGATACCGTCCGATCGACGCCATCCCGTCCCATTGATCGACGCCATCGCTTATCATCGAGTGACGCCATCGCAGCTCATCGATCGACGCCAACGACGCCAAGCAGAACAGCAGTGGACGCAACAAGTCATCGACGGTAGGGCTATTAATAGCACCGACGGGACTTCTTTATCTACCGTGAGTAAAAATAGCTCTATGAGCCGGGCCCGATAAAGACACACAAAAACCCTTCTTAATAGAAAGCTTTCGCCGTCCAGCCGTCTGTTGGACGAGTTCTTTTGACCGCACTGTAGGAGTAACGTAGGGAAGCACACAGAAGCGAGGAAATAAAAATGTGATAATTGACTGTACACGCCACTAACCCGTTAGACTTAAGTAAATCCCGCTTCATGCAATAAATGTAAATCGTTGTAAATACTATATACTATGCTCGATTTTATGCTTCCCAAACAGGTAAATCTTGTCTAGGAGAATTCTCACATTCGCGTACGTGTAGTTTTTTGTCGTTGTTCGTTCTTATTTTACTCCGGGTGGCTCTCGGGAAACAGCCCCACTATTGCCGCTGAATCGAACAGAAAGATTTGGCTTTGGTGTTCCACCTGTGATGATAGCGCTTATTTTCCGGACACTCGTGTTTTCCGTGTTTCGATAAGACGGTTGTTTTTGGCTAAGCGGAGTAGTGGTTTCATCGTACGCGCGGCGGAGTAATTCTTCATTCAACAGTTGCTACCGTTTCTTTATGTCGTTTCGGGACAATTCTTCCACAACCTGCCCTGAGGTTTAGGTTTCGTGCTGGGCAAAATTCAACACGACGAGTAGCCCTCTCTGGAGGTGGCGCTTAAGCTACTCGTTTATACGTCCTGGAAAGTATTCAGTAGACGGAACACATCGCGGCCTATGGGCCAGCTACAGTACAAATAACTATTTACAAAGATGGACAAGTGGTTAAGTGGCGACTGACTTAAGCGTCAGATATGCCACCTTATATAGCCTTATCCAAACAATATCCTCATTGTCGTTAATAAAGCTCATTGTAGTTCAGCACGCGCGCAAACTGGCGTCGCTGGACCGTCGATCGTAGATGGTGTGCACAGTCAGTCCTTCACTTGTTCGGTTGCACTTCCGAACAGTAACGTCACGGTAGAATGTGTCAAATGAACTTACGTTAAAGTTGTTTTATTCCATGATTTTAAAAATTTCTGCAAATTTCTGCAAATTTCTGCAAGAAATTTTAACTGCCGCGTGTTCAGAACTCATGGACAATTCAATTGGTGGTAATCTTGCCGTGGGATGTGTTGGGAAACGGCAGCAAATCGAAAATTACTTGTCAAAAGTAAACTTGTTGGCAGGAAAAATTGATAGAAACCTAATTATTATAAAATAAAGTCTGCTGTAACATATGAAAAATAAAGGTCTGATGTTGTTTCAAAAGTTTCGTGAGAATATCAGAGGAATAGTAGTATAAAATATGAATTTTTACGGCAAAAACTTTTTTTTTTAAACATCATTGAACATAATCAGATAGCTAAGTAAGATTGAGAAATAGCTACCTAGTGTCTTCAGCAAAGTTTTTTGTTATGTTATTTTGGAATACTTTGCCAAAGACGGCGATAAAAATTTCGGTTAGTATTCGATGGATTTCCTTCGTTCTTGCAGCAATAGATTGGAAAAACTTATAAGATTTTTCCCAAATGAAGATAATTGTGATTTTATTATTCAAACTATTGTACTATTGAAAATAGTCAAGCCTTGTCAAAACGAAAAATTCGACCTCTGATTGGTCGTTATATGATTGCTTCCCAAGCACGGTTGTCTCATCAGTTCATAGGACCAGAACCCTTCTGTGGTCTATCCGCTTGTTCCCTTAGAATGGAACTAAAAGCATGGGAAACTCTGAAAGTGGAATCCAACTGGACAAACACCTTCATCGGTAGGTAGTCGAAACGTTTCATCACTCCGAACGTTTATATGACTCGTAAAATACTGGATCTTTCAAAAAAAGATCTAAGCACGTATACTGGTTTAATAACAGGGCATTGTCCGAGCCGTTATCATTTGAAGGTTATGAAAAAAACTTCAAGATGATACATGTCGAGTATGTGGCATGGAAAAAGAAGACTCGGAACATCTGTTATGCCGATGTCCGGCAATTTTTATCAAAAGATATAAGTTCTTCGAGAGAGGTCTTCTGAAACCCTCTGAAATCTGGAGGACAAATCCCAGTACGGTTGTGCGGTTCATACGAAGTATAATACCGGACTGGACTAATGCTATTGGCCAGACTATAACGACCACTTCCAATAGTGATAGGTTATCCTGACTAAACAAAATTTAAAAGGGGGAATATGTCACAAAATATCAAAAAATTGGTCGCAGTGACGAAAATACCCAACACGGAAAAAAAGAAAAAAAAGCACGGTCGACAGAATCATATAGTTTGCAATTTAAAATATGCTATTTGGCCTTATATAGAGCCTGTTTCAGCCGAAGCCGCTCATGATAGTTCTAGACAGCGACAACAGCGATCATCCCTTAGCAGCAGCAGTAGCAGTACAGTGGATACTACACCCAACGCAAACGGGGAACATTTTATTACTTTAGGGCAAGTTTTTATTACTTATTGTGTCTTATGACTGCGCATTATTCACAAATAGTAATAACCGAAAAGTAACAAAAATTATGACGGGCACACGCTTGTATGTGTTTCTGCAGGAGAACATACAGCCAAGCACCGCCATGCATGTGTTAGCAAGACTTCATTCGCTGCATTTGTATTGATGCAACGATCAGATTCATTTTTGTCCCCTTCATTCACACATAATGAGAATCTCACCCGTCAATCTCAAATGTCTAATTAGAAACACTTTCGTTTCGTCCCCCAGTGTTTACTTGAAATAACAATATGTTATACTGTCTGAACAGAGTTGCCGAAGTTGCGAATATTGTTCTGAATGGGCACGAGTTTTGTATTTTCAAACAGGTGCAAATGAGTTTCCATGAACCAATGAGTATGTGTTTAGGATAGCTTGCAAGAAAGCGAATGTTTTTGTTTTTCTCTAACGCAGTTTACAGATCGTGATATCATTTATAGACGCATATCAAGTCTTTGAAATCATCAACGTTTGCATACTCTATGATGGGGAAAATGCTGCTTGGCAGCTCTTGTCATATTCTTCCTCTACTCCGTATGCATACAACGAGCGAACAAATACACGCACACCGGATGAATTGGAGATTGAAGAAACTTGTAACATGTGCAACATATGCGACGGTGTGTGATTTTTTTTTTACTTGAGGTGGAAAGGGAGCAGTTTGTGACAGCAGAATTTCGACCTTCATACTCATGTCTACCATTGGCAATAGCAAACACGCAACAATCTGCATCCATGCGACACGGGGACGGGAACATTTTCTTCTTCCAAGCCGCGCAACACGACACAATACATGTTATTTTGTTGCCTCAATGAGAGCTCTATCGGTCCGGCTCGACAGAATGTCCACAAGAGATCGTTTTTGTATATCCGTGTTACGAAACTGAAAAAATCTGTAGGAACTGAAGATAAAGGTGGGGCAAGAATGAATGAGATGTATTTTTCGTACATTAGTATTATGACATACGAAATAAAATTTTTCGAACGTTGTAGAATGGTATAACTGGAAATAATTAAGTCACACCTATTTTTCCAGTTATATCATTACACAACGTTCGAAAAATTAACGTTCGTTCATTTACTAGAAAAAAAGACTGATACGCAAGCAACCGGGTTATCTTTCTTGTAAAAGTATTCTACTTCAACCTTGCGGTCGTGGCTTTGCACACAACCCTCCTGTGATTATTACTCTAAAACTTTCCCGCAAACAGTATTGCTCTAAAATGTAACGTTTGCGAGAAAATGACTTTTTTCATTTCTGGACTACAGTGCGGCGTTAGGTCGCACAATCCACAATCCAACAAAGACCAAAATATTAATAATAAATAATCACCACGAGCGCGTACGAATGGTATAAGTTTAATGAAATTTTGAGTGTAAAATGCGTCCTCTCCACCGCTGGATGTCGATACTTACAATAAAGAGATTTGGTCTGGTTTTTAGTTCTTTAGTTGCATATCTGTTCTGTGAAATAGTCCTATTGCGGGACTCATGTAAGTAAAAAAAACGTTGCAAAGTAGAACATCTGGAATTTTTGCACGACTATTTTGAACTGTGATATAATTTCATGAAAGTGGGGAAGGTTCAAAAATCGATCGATTTGTGATCTAATGATAATATATATCGAATTTATGTTTTAGTAACAAGACGGTGATTTGTCAAGCGTATTTCCAAACACAAAGCTTGATTGGGAAAATAATAATATACCTAAATAACAATACAATAATAACATTAAAGTACGGATTTACTAGGATCAACAAAATAGCATTCGTTTTTATTTTTTTACTCTTGACTTATCATTCCGCCAATTTTAGTTCGTATGACCTAACAAAACTAAATACTGGCGGGGTGTGTAGGGCTTAATCGAGGTTTATACTAACCCTAACATTACTAACAAAACCGCGTGACTAACGTCCATCCATTGCACTTATAGATATAAAGTAGCATTACTAACCCTTCCCACTTCCCCCACAACTACTACTACTACTCTCATTATTATTATTTTTTTATACATATATGTGTGTACCGCTGGTGCCAAGTGCACCTACAGGAATAAAATAGACTCCAACCAACGGAGTGCTTGAAACCGTAACGGAATTACAGTTCTATCCAACCTGTTGGGGCAACTGACCACCCTATGGGGATTCACCACTTGGGCTCGCCGTTGACAGTAAGTCTGTTAAGCGGATGTACGCACTCGTGCCAACTGAGAGTGATAAGTTGTCATTCGAGTATCCGACGAGAGACTGAACACACATATTTTATAATACGCTATTAAATTCGTTTGTACTGTTCTTATTGTTTAACTTTTATGATATCACCTCGCCTTAACAGTACGACACAACCCATCGGAGGAACCGAACCAGTACGAGTATAATGTGGCTGAGCGGACTAAATCGGTTGTTTATTATAGCGTAACTCAGCATTATTGAACATATAATTTGCCCTATAATCTGTGGTTGAGTTTCAATAACCTACAACTGTATTCCTGATCGCGGTGGGAATTGTCACAACCGACTGGTGTTGTGTAACTTCTTTATTAACCTCGTTGGTATGTGGAGTCGATTGGGCTACGATCGATGCCACTGAAGGAGAAACCAGATGATTGCCGAACAGATTAGTTGAGCTATTGAAAGTCGGTGCTAGTGCCGCGGGTTCTACAGCTTATGACGTGGGCCCAATGGATTGACTAATATCAGTTTTGGCGCCCAGGGTCACTGCCGTCCTACTGTTAACAACCAATCTTGAACTTTGCCGGTATTTAGTACCGCACTACGCCAACTACCCACACTTGAACTTTCGCAATCTTGGTCCAGTTATAACTGGAGCAGTTCCTATTTCCTTTTGATGAGTTCTGCCTCCAACGATAACCTGTCAGCAATTGCCTTATTTTTCCTTTCTCTTTCCAATTGTAGGGCCTTCTCCTGCATGTTTTTTTCCGGAGACTCCCTTTCTGTCATAACATTAGCTTTTAAGAGCTAGTTCGCGAGAGGCGCAACCGCCTTACTGAGGGATGTTGTTTTGATGTTCTTTGATTTAGCTGAAATTTTCAGCGTTTGTTTGTTTATTCAAGGTAGGAAGATGTTATGTCCAAAACCGTCCAAAAACTAAAAAGTGCAATAACTCCTGCTAGAGTTAATGGAGTTTGATGGATTTCTACACTAAGAGTACTTCAAAACGCATGGTCACAATATATGGCAAAGGGGTAACATGACGTAAAAATGCATTTTTCTTTTGAAAAATTGTCAATTTTCAGGGTCACCCTACTCTTCTCAACATCGCTAGAAAAAATATCTGAATATAGCTCTTTGTAGAGAAACTCAAAAGCTTTAATTTTTCGTATAAGCCAAGTGTGCCAAATGGGGTAAAACGGCACTAGAAGGTTTTTTTTCCAAAAATCAACTAAAATCTCAATATTTCCTGCTAGACTTAATAGATTTTTGCATCCATCACATTAGACCATCTTGTTCAGCTCATCAAGCATGTTGCCCACTTTGCAATGGTGATCATTGCTGCTTGCATTATTAGTGCGTCTTGAACTGTACTACAGATAAGACGTGTTTTCGGTTGCTTGTAGACTGGTCTTTGACTGCCTATAGCATAGCTTCAAAGTTTGTGTTTTGTCAGTGCGTCTTTCAAAGAATACTTGAAACTTATTTCAAATCAGTCTTTATCAAGACTACCTACTATTGAATTTAACATTTGTTTTAACTTATTTCGTATCCTGAAATGACAGGGCGAAAAAAGAAACCGCGCATCACTACGAGGAGAAAGAGAGAGCATTCTCACTCGGACAATTCGAGTGTCTGCAGTGAAAATCTCTTTGATATTTTGCCTGAGCAAGAAGCTGGTGAAATGGAAGTTGTTACTAATGAAACTATACAAAATGTAAATTCGTTTAAAAAGGAGAAAGTTCCACCTATTGTGGTAACTATTTTTTCTGAATTTAATATTTCCAAAAAGGAAGTTTCAACGTTTGTTTCTGACGTTAAAGTTACCTATCAAATTGGTCGTAGAGGCACATGCCGCTTATTAGCCGCCTCTATAAAGGATTGTAATCGTCTTATTCAGTAAATTGTAAATTTTGTAAATTTTTTACGTATGACACTAAGACCGCCAAGCCGTTCAAGGTCGTATTGAAAAGTCTCAGCAACGATCAAACCGTTGATGAGATCAAACCGTTGATGAGATCAAACTTACTTTAACAGAATTACTTGGCATAGCCCCTACCCAAGTAATTCTAATGCAACAAAAATCACGAGGCGAAAACAGTCAGAGAGCTGGAATTTCCCTTGTTAGTTATTTTATTCATTTTAACCGCACTGAGGTTAACAATTTGAAATTTTTTGACAAAACACATGCTATCTATAATGTGCGAGTGAAATGGGAATTATATCGAAAGTTTGGCGGAGATGAATTTCGTATTTGCCAACGTTATGGCCATGGTTCAAAATTCTGTAACATGGACCAAAAATGCCTCATTTGTGGAGACTTTTCTCACAAAAAAACACATGTCCTGTGAAAGAAACCTGTGCGAATTATAACGGCAACCATATGTCAAATTTTTATCAATGCTCAGCCCGTTAAGCAATTGTTAAGGCAAGGCGAGGTAAACAAAATTCAATTTACCAATCAAAACAAAATTCTCCAAGCGTACCAGTACCGCCCAATTTTTCTACTCCTCCAAACGATGTTAAACGTATGCACAGGTCACTGGTAGTTCGAACATTATATTGCCTAATGTTGGTAATTCGAAAATGACCGTTAATATGGGAGGTAAGCAAAACACGGTAGAAAATAAAAATACATTTATTACCCCAGCTAATATTGCTACTGAAAATATTTTTTCTAATGTTAACTGCCTGGGGCCTATTACGGCAGGTAAAGTTTCTTTTCTGTAGTAGACTATGCTCGATCTTATGAACGCCATGTTGCTGGCAAAATCCATGCAATGCAGTCCATGTAGCAGTTCAAATTAGAACAAATTTTACTCTCAATATCGTATCGAATTTGAAATTTAACAATGATTTTAAATAGATCAATCAAAATTTTAAATTGGAATGTTCGATCATTGGAAGCCAATGAGAATGAGCTTTTTTATTTTTTAACAGTAAATAATGTGCACATTGCAATTATTACTGAAACATTTTTGAAACCTACACATTAAATTAAAATATGATCCCAATCACGTGGTTCATAGATATGATAGAATTCAGCGTTCCGGCGGTTGAGTTGCAATTGTTATTCATCGCCGAGTCAAACATCGTGCTCTTCCTCATTTTGAGACGAAAGTTATTGAAACTTTGGGAATTTAAGCTCAAACTGAACTTGGGATTTTATTTATTGCCGCAGCATATTTACCATTCCAATGCACACGCGAGCACAAAAATTATTTTGAAGGTGATTTACAAAAACTCACCGGAAATCGTTCAAAAGTTTTTATAATCGGCGATTTTAACGCTAAACATCGATCATGGAATAATTCTCAAAGTAATTCCAATGGCAAAATTTTATTCAATGATTGTTCCTCAGGATACTATTCTATTTTGTCTCCGAATAGTCCTACATGTTTTTCTTCTGTAAGAAATCCATCAACAATTGATTTGGTGCTAAAAGATCAAAGTCATGTTGATTACACATGCTGACTTTGATTCTGACCATCTTCCAATAACTTTATATCACAAGAATCAATTCTAAACCCTAGAAGCTCTGTTTTTAATTATCACAAGCAGGGCTGCTGAATATCACTTCGTTGCATTCGTATTAATTCATTATTGTCAAAGCACAACAACACATGGCAACAGTGTATTCACTCAGCAATTGGCCCTGACGACTCTGTTGATATTGGTATGGTTTTTACTTGCGATAGTGAAGGAGGGAAATATTTTTGCTTTTGTTTTCACACATAAATTGACAATTGCATAGGAGAAATCGCGTAGGTGCGAACAGCCTTAAAAATCTCTTTTACTTGTGGCAGGGCCAATAGATACAACGCCTATGGTGAACTGAACTGTTACGAGTGGCTTGTGGGCGATGAATAGTTATTAAAACGTAATATGATTACCTTCGTGTTTGACTCGTATTGGCTACGATTTGCTCAAGTCATCCGAAGGGATATTGATCGATCGGATGGGAATACATCGTTTTAGAAGCCTTTTTTTTCTTCATCTATAATTTATTTGCCAAGGCACAAATACATTTTAATGTTTAACGGCGCCAATTATATCTGGTAGCTTACTTTCTGAAGTGTCTTAATAACTGAAAGCAAATTTTTTATTCTCGCTGCCGACTACGAGCTGAAACTAAATCTAACTTAAAGCGAGAATGATTTCCATTAAAGCACTGGTTTGTTGTTTGATGGTGCTCCATTGCCATAGGTAAGCAGCATATTAAATTTATTCCGCTTCTGGGCCAATATATTACGGACTGGCATATTGGGTTGTCTCCCTCGGGCCTTGAGAGTATCGTGCGGGTCTGATTGCTGTTTCCGGATCCGGGGTCCTGACGTGTTCTTGTCGTTTGGTTGGATGTAGGCGGAAGGGGATAGGACTAAACTGGGGCGTGGATGAATTTCAGGAAAACGTATACATACAAACGGGAAATAAAGAATTGCCGAGGAAGAAACCTATACTGCCGTGGGCTAGGATTTTGACGTAAGCGCCAAAAGCTACAGATCTAAATCGTTCGCAAATTAACAGAAGCGCTTTATTACGCAATCTAATCTGATAGAATCTGAGTAAATATGACGAAAAACGTACCCCATTGCTTTAACACGTTTATTTATGTATAAATATATATTTTTTTTTTTAAACTCTAATATTTATTTAGGCCCAACCGCGAAGCATAACGGGGCCGAATATCTTTTGGAGTAGGGAAAAGCCAGCTTGAGTAGAGCCTGTATCCCGACTGCTCCTCCTCAAACAGGCATATAAACCCTCTCATCTTTTCTCTTTCAAAAATACAATTTAAAAATACATGTCATTTAAGCCTACGACTAACATTAACATCAAAGTTTTTCTCTTTATAACTAAATACTAATCCTTACTACTATTCGTTGAGGGTGATGGCTCCTTATCTCTTTGAAATCAAAACTTATATCTAAGTTCGGCGGATCATGTCTCTCAAAAAGAAGCGATGATTCATGTTTCTATAAAAAAGATGAACGAAAGAAAGAAGAAAAAAAAACAGAATTAGTGTGAAACTTTTTAAGATTGTTGTGTTGGGAGAAATTAGGAGAGAAAGCATAGAGATAATCAAATTCGATACTTGATATATCTTAAAAAGTCGTAAATGGGTATTACAAGCGCGGGGTTGCGGCTAGCAAGCACATCCCGTACTTGCATTGTAAACGTCACTTTCTGTTTCCGGAGAGAATCTATAAGCTTGGCCCTTGCTCTGTGGTACTTAGGGCATACGAAGACTATGTGGTCAATATCTTCGTACCCTCCACATTCGCACAGATTACTATCGACTAAGTTTATTCGATAGAGGTGTGCGTTTGCAACATAGTGATTGGACATTAGGCGTGAAATAACTCGAATGAAATCACGAGTTAAATCTAACCCTTTGAACCAAGCTTTTGTAGACACTTTGGGCGAGATCGAGTGCATCCATCGCCCAAGGTCGTCTTTATCCCACTTTTCCTGCCAGTTTTCCAGAGCCAGTTGTCGGGGCAGATGAAAATACTCGGTATAGGTGATCGGTCTATCAAATATCTCTCCTTCTATGGCACCCCTTTTTGCTAATAAATCAGCTTCTTCATTGCCTGGGATTGAGCAATGAGAGGGGACCCACACAAAGCAGATAATGAAAGACCGATCAACCAGCACTTCTAATATCCGTCTAATTTCCGGAAGGAAATAGGACGTGTGCTTGACCGGTTTAATCGATCGGAGAGCTTCGATAGAGCTGAGGCTGTCCGAGAAGATGAAGTAATTGTCTGGTGTCTTGAGCTCGATAATTCGCAGCGAATTGTGTATGGCAGCTAATTCAGCTACGTATATGGAGCAGGGCTGTGCCAGTTTGCGAGATATGCGATGATCTGTGTTGAAAACGCCATATCCGGATTGTCCATCCATCACAGATCCGTCCGTGAAAAACGAATTCTGTCTCTCTTTGAGTGGTAGTATTCCAGCTATGACCTCTAGGGACATGGTATGTGTCGACTGCATGCAGCCTAGAGCGATACGCAAACAACGGTATTGTATCCTCTCGAGTTTCAGCATGTGTGAAGCTGCGACACCTCTGAAGCATATGCTGCCGTATTCTATTACGGGCAGAATCGTGGTTTGATAGAGTCGTATCAAATCCTCTGGATGGGCTCCCCATGATGTTCCTGTTACCATTCGAAGGAAATTGATCCTTGGTTGGCATCTTTGCTTCAGGTAATTGACATGTTTTTCCCATGTGCACTTAGAGTCATACCATACTCCGAGATATTTGAAGCTAGGTGACTGAGTGATGGGTCTTCCGGACAGACCTAGCTCAAAACGAGGTGGTGGTCGCTTTTTTGAAAAGACTACCATCTCCGTTTTGTCAAGCGAGAACTCGATTCCAAGACAACTGGCCCAAACGGTCAGATTGTCTAGCGTGTTTTGCAGTCTGTTCTTCATGTCTGCGGCTAGAGACGCCGTGACTGAAACTACACAGTCGTCAGCTAACTGGCGCATCGTGCAGCCGTCCGTCAAGCATGTGTCGATGTCACTGATGTAGAAGTTGTACAACAGCGGACTCAGACAAGAGCCTTGGGGGAGACCCATGTAGCTTGTTCGTGTTATTGTTGAAGAACCGTGGTTGAAAAGTAAATGCTTTTCAGACAGCAGGTTGATCAAAAAATTTGTCAATATAGGGGAGAATCCTCTTTGATGCAGTTTCTCGGAGAGAATTTCGATTGAAACTGAATCAAATGCGCCTGTGATATCCAGGAAAACCGAGGTCATTTGTTGTTTGCTACCAAGAGCCATTTCCGCTTCTGTGGCTAGCAATGCCAGGCAATCGTTAGGGCCCTTGCCCCTACGAAAGCCGAACTGGGTCTCTGAAAGTTGGTTAGTTGACTCTGCCCAGTTGTCAAGTCTACGAAGGATCATTTTTTCAAGCAATTTGCGTATGCATGAGAGCATCGCAATCGGCCTATACGAGCGGTGATCTGCGGCAGGTTTATCTGGCTTTTTGATTGCGATAATCTTAACCTGTCTCCAAGCTTTCGGGATCATATTGTTTCTGATAAGCTTATTAAACAGTTTAAGAAATCGTATCTTGGCCGAGTCCGGCAGGTTTTTCATCAAATTAAATTTGATCCTGTCCGGTCCTGGAGCCTTGTTCTTGCAAGACGCGAGGGCAATTGAAAACTCCAACATGGTAAATTCTGGTTCTTCAAAAGCCGTTGTATCGCTGAATTTTTGCTGTGATGGGACAGCGTCTGGGCATACCTTTTTTGCGAAATCATAGATCCAACGTTCAGAGTATTCATTTGCCTCATTACTGTCGGACCTATTGCGCATTTTTCGAGCCGTATTCCAGAGATAGCTCATAGAAGCATCTCTGGGTAACGTGCTTATGAAACTTTGCCAGTATGATCTTTTTTTCAGTTTGTGCAGCTTAGACTGTTTTATTTCCAGCTCCCTAAACTGATCATAAAGCTCAATTGAACCACCATCCCTGAATGCTATGTATGATGCTTTTAGAACTTTTTTCATCTCGGTGCATTCTTTGTCCCACCATTGCTTGTTAGGACGAATTTTCAACTTGTTCTCAATGGCAGGTCTCTTCTGAGATTGCAACGCGCTATCTAGCACTAATGTTGCAAGGAAGTTGTATTCGTCGGATGGAGAAAGCTCATCCGTTGTTTCGAGACCCTGGGATATTGTGTACGAGAATTTTTCCCAATCAATATTCCGGGTAAGATCATACTCTACTTCGACTGTGGTAGCAGAATGGAGCCTGCTCATAATCGAAATACTGATTGGCAAATGGTCGCTACCGTGAGGATCATGAATAATCTCCCATTTGCAGTCCAAAGCCATTGAGGAGGAACACATCGACAAGTCTAATGTGCTCTCTCGTATTGGAGGCCTTGCAATTCTCGTAGCTAACCCAGGTATGTTCAATAAGGTCATATCGAAGTCATCGAGAAAGCTTTCAATAAGAACAGCGCGGCTATCATCCCTGGATGCGCCCCACGCCGTACCGTGAGAATTGAAATCTCCCAGGATGAGGCGTGGAGTTGGAAGAAGTTCCGTTATTTGCGACAGCTGCAACCGGTTAATAACCGCTCTAGGCGGAATGTAGACTGATGCGACAGTGAGGCCCTCCCCAGCAATTGTTATATGGCAAGCAACAATTTCTATTGCATCAATTGCTGGGAGAGGAATACGGAAGAATGGGTAGCATTTTTTGATACCAAGGAGCACTCCGCCATAAGAGTTTCCTCGGTCTAAACGGATTATATTGAAGTCTTGAACGGCTAGTGTCGTATCAGTTGACAACCATGTTTCAGATATCGTGAAGTAGGAGTTTAAATTTATCTAATTTGGGGATCAAACTTCTACAGTTCCATTGTATGATCCTTGTTGTCGATTCGTCACTTCGGCTGTCTGAATTAGACATCGAAGGATACGAACGCGAGGAGGGGCCATTTGGTGCTTAGTTGCTTACCCAACATGCAAATTGTTGGAAGCCAAGCCGAAATCATACTCTTGAGGGAATCAGATAGACCAAAAGTAGTAAATATCCATTCAACGATCATTTTGAATGAGATACGTCCATCAGTGGCCGGTATTTCAGATTCCGATGACTGTGTTTTGGCGGAAGCAGATTGTTTTCCTGGTAATTTGGAAAACTCTTTATCGAAATTGTTAGCCTCAGCATTAAGTTTGAATCCTGGAGGTGACGATTTTGCGTTGTTTTGCTTAGGAAGGGTTCCTCTTGGAGTGTCTGTAAGCGTCTTTTTCTGCTCCTTTCTAGGAAGTTTAGGAGAGGACGCGTTGGGCCGTTTTCGCACTGCTCCGCTTGACGGAAGCGGTTGATATGTCTCTTCATCATCATTGGATTCGTCATTTTCCAAGCTGGAGTATGGATTTTCCTGTTGCTGTAAGGCAGTCTTTAGCATCTGTGCAAATGACTGCTTACAGCGTTGCTTGGTCGCTTTTTTCAACGCTTCTGAGCGTGATTTATATGTTGGGCACGCTTCTGTTTTATGTGGTTCACCTCCACATAGACAGCATTTTACGTCCCGTTCGCTACAAGTGTGATTAATCTCGGAGATTTCACCACACTTGGAGCACTTAGATTTCTTATTGCAGTGGGTTTTCGTGTGCCCCAACTGCAAACAGTTCGTACACGTCATGACTTTCGAAAAAAAAAGTCTTACGGGTAGTCGAAGCTTGTGGAGCTCGACAAAATCCGGGAGTACTTTTCCCTCAAAAGTGACTCTAAACGAGTCATTTGGGGAATATTTGCCCGTATTATCCTTGGAATACATTCTCCTGCATTCAAGGATCTTTATTTCAGGAAGGGATGGATTTTTAAAACATCCAACACCTTTCATGACATCTTCTTCAGTGAGGTCAGCCTCGGTAATAACCCCTTCTATTTCAACAACGCGTGCCGGTATATAAACGCGGTACTCGATGTTGAAATTTGGATCCTGGACGACAGCATTTGCTTGTCGAGGATCGGAAAAAGTTGCCTTCAGCTTGTCCGTTTTGACTTTAAAAATCTCAGTCAAGCTGGTGTAATCTTTCTTCAGAGTTTTGCATATCTGCATAACTCTGAGAGGTTTATTTTTGGGTCGGAAAAACACGACCCAACGAAGACCGGGTTGGTTCACCTGGTACTTTTTGACCCGTATTGGCACATCATCAGTGGATGGGACAATTGGGGCAGTTTTACGGGGCCTTTTACGCTTCTTTACTACGTCAAAGAAAGCGTTGTTGTCATTTATGGGAATCTCGGCAAAGTCCATGCCGGACTCTTCAGCCTCTGAGGAGGATGAAAGGTCCGGTGGGGTAGCCAGACCCCCAACCGCCATTCAACGGCTGCGCAATGTATCAAATATAAGAATATGTAATATACTAATGCTAACAAGGTAAAAAAAAAATGAATATATGTATGTATAAAAAGAATGAAAGATGGATCAGTTATGTATATACACAAGTGGGAGAGAGAATAAATAAAAAGTGTCACTTATCTTTGTATGTAGTTGTAATCAGCACTAGCGGTTCGAGTTGCATCGACTGCAAAACGGCGCCGCCGATTTTTTCCTCTGTCAGCGTACGCGCCAAAAACTAGCACGACACCTTCCAGCACAGTTGCGATGTTGCACCGTCTGAGAAACGGCGTTACCGCCTCCTTTACCTCGCCGGAGCTTCGATCGAATCGCCCTGTTCTTCTGGGAGAAGAAGCAAACCAAGAAACAAGCGCCGCACCTTCCAGCACACGCGCCAAAAGCAAGCACTTCACCACTACCACACACTGTTCTTCACCAGCGAGCGCTAGAAAAAACGGTAAATTAATTTAAGCGAACTGCGGAGCGCACAAGAAAATGAACTTTCCTCTTCGGCTGCCGAATAAGCAAAAATGATGTATAAATATTGTTCTGCTAGCTATTGTTCTTAAGAAAAAAGTTAGCAGAACATGTGCCAGAAACAGCATTTTCAAGCAATATACTGTTGCAGAATGGTCATAATTCAATGCTCATTAAATGCACTTGAAAAAACTTGATTTTCATGATGTCCATGTGTCTCAAGGTTCAGTCTTGGGTCCAGTCCTGTACAACATTTTTACTTCCGACCTTGCTGATTTGGCTCCAGGATGCACAAAGTCACTGTTCTGCGATGACACAAGCATTTCTGTAAAAGGGAAAGTCTTCGTGTCATATGCAGTCGATTGCAGAAAAGTTTAGATATTTCTCCTTTCTACTCGCAAAAGTGGAAAATCTCTCCCAATGCTTCTAAAACTCAAAAGATAATTTTTCCCCATAAGACTATGGTTTTTTGCCTCAAACTAAACAATAATCACGTTGTCAAGATGAATGGGGTTATTTTAAGTTGGTCTGACAAGGTTAAGCACTTGGGACTAATTTACGATAAAAAACTTATTTTCAAAGAGCACATTGAGAGTATACAAGCAAAGTGCATCAAATATACGAGATGTTTATATCCTCTCATCAATAGGAATTCCAAAGTTTGTTTTAAGAATATACTTTTGATTCACAAACAAATTTTTAGAACAACAATGCTTTATGCTGTACCGATCTGGTCAAGTTGTTGTTTGACAAGGAAGAAAACGCTTCAAAGGATTCAGAATAAAATTCTGAAAATGACTTTGAAACGTCCTCCTTGGTTTGGTACACTCGAATTACATAGACTTTTTTTTCCTGTTGGGTACATTTTCCACTGCGACCAGAGATTTGATCTTTTGTGGCGGGCCCCTATTTGATGTAAGCCTTATCAGGGTGTCGTACCACTATTAGGTTGAATGGTTTCCACTTGCTGAATATAGGCATCGTCCCAATAAGGTATTATTGAACGAATAAAGTTCACTGCCTTATTGGGAGAAGTCATTCAGATATCTAATGGTTGTATTAAGTGTTTATCAAAGAATTGCTTCCTCTTTTGAGAGAGTGCTTCACAGTTGTGACCAAACTCTTTGACGGTCACAATAAAATCCATTGGTCGCTGAGCCAGCTTGATCTTTACTTGTATTTATATTTTTAATAGTTTAAGTGTAAAAATTGTTGTCAGTAAATGTTTAAGCTAAAATTATTTGTCAACGCTCCATACTTTTATGTTTGAGTGATGTTTAATTTTTGCTTAATAGCCACGGGTGGTGTCATTAGAGTTGAGGTTTGTAAATATTCGATTCATTTGGTCAAACGTCATTTTTTCTCTTCAATATTATATATATTTAAATTTGCGTTTCTCGTTATTAAAAAAAAAATATGATGTAAAAAATTTATTAAATAAATTTTCATGTAACTAAATTTAAAATAAAATATGTATTGGTAAAACGAAACAAGCGTTAGTATACAAAACAAAATGCATGTGTTCTAAAATTAGAATAAAATTCTATATTCAACCCTGACACCAACCCAAACAAGAACGATAAAAAAAATTGTAAACCCTTAAACTCTGATACGGCGAGAAGGACAGGGCGGTGCGATGCGAGGCAGGGAGGGTCTGCGATGGAAAGCGGACTGTTAATGGATAAAAGGGGGCGGACAACAGACTCTCGG
Organism: Wyeomyia smithii; assembly: GCF_029784165.1. Lineage (NCBI taxonomy): Eukaryota > Metazoa > Arthropoda > Insecta > Diptera > Culicidae > Wyeomyia > Wyeomyia smithii. The sequence continues at coordinate 132,892,155 of NC_073696.1, forward strand.
TCTCTTGATAATATTTCACCCGGAGGTGTAAGTTGTGTGTGGCCAACCAAGGCAAGTTATTCGACAAAATTAGTGTCGTGTGTGCTGGAAAACGCCATTTCGTTCGTTGGCGGTACTTTTACGCCATTTTGGGACATCAAGCCTGTGCAACCAACCGGTGGGAAGAAATTCATCGTGCCCGCAACTCCTCCGGTGAATTGGCTGCTCGTCATTAGGCCAATATTCGCCAGTAAATCCAGCAATCATCGGCCGTTCGTCATCAGGCCAAGACTGGCTGAAAATCCGAGATTTCCTGTACCTGAAGCGGGACGCCGCTGCGTCCGTTACATCACGGAGACAACTTCAACAACGAGCATCGATCATCGTTCCGGAGCCCCCTCGCATCCCTTCGACCAACCAGCCCAGCAGCCAACAGCACGCGGTGTGCTGAAGCAGCGATTTTGCATCAATATGCGCAAGTAAAATTTACCCCACTTACTAACAATAGTGTTTAATACAAACAGTTTAAAATAAACATGTCTGGTCTAGTAACGAAATTTAACTGTTTTTTCTAAGTTCTTTGCTTGTTTCTGCTTGAAATATTCGTTAAATTTTCACTCAGTGACCATAGGTGGGTTGAAAGTCCGCCCAGTGAATTATCCACCAGGAGACCAAAAGTGACGACCCAGAGCGGGCAAGTATTCGAGTCGCGAAAACGTACGAGAAATTGTAGTAGAAGTTACTCAAAATCTAACAATTGGCGCCCAACGCAAAATTTGATAAAAAGTGATTTACTTTCTAGACCAGAAGTAAATCCCTTTTTAGATGGTCTCCTGGGGAAAATTCATTTCACAATTGTTCATTCATTGTCATTAGATCGATTCAATACTTTAAAGATTTTACGGAAAAAAGATCATTATGTGTGAAAAAACGAATCGTTGCGAGTGATGAGAAATCATACTAGGGAAGTTCCGTCAGTTCCGTGCCTGTTCGAGTAGAAATGTCATACACCGTTTGATCGTTTTTATCGCTTGCATTTGGCAGTAGCAATCAATCAGCCTTGTTTATATTGCTTCATTTTCGGTTGTGTGATAAGTGCATTTGGGTTTTATTATTTAAATTGTGGGTGAAAAATTTATAATTCCGTTTATAATTTAGTAGTGAATGAAAAAAAAATTGAGATGGCTGTAGCGCGTCTCACATTTGATCAAGCTAGTGAGCTGTTGTTCGGATGGTACTATGGAATAAGAGTGGAATATTTGACTGATGAGGAATTAGATCACGAATTGGTTTCTCGTGCAGTTAATCTCTCAACAGGTCTCGACAGATCGCACAAACGCAAATGGTTGAGAAATCAGCTAAAAGCGGAAGAAGAAGGGAATGGTGATATATCTTTGCGAACTTTCGGGGGAGATCCAAATCATGAGCTGCAACAATGCATGCTTAAGTTTTCCGAGTTGAAAAATGAGTTCGAGTTGGACGTGAGTGAAGATGCACGGAAAGTCGAATGACTCAAGAATGTTGTGCCTCAGTATTCGCATGATAACGGCTTCGACTGACTCACGGGGATCACCAAATTTGCACGGTCAGGTGCAAAACGCTCTTGTCGAGTTTTCTGAGGGTATTGAGGCTTTGTTTAGGTCTGTTTCACCGACTGATGAGGAAACCCCTGCTCCCCCTGATATTAACTCAACTGTACCACGACCTGTTCCACCAATAGAACCCCCTGGGGACGAAAATAGTTCTGACGGTGTTGCAAACGGCAGATTAGTTACTCGAGTAACTACATTGAGTCAGGAAGACTTGGACTGGATGCACTCTTTACAAGCTAGAATTTTCGAATTAGAGACTGAGCTGTTAAAAGTGAAATCCAAGCATGATGCTGGCACGCAAACCGTTAGAGACGATATTCCAACTGGTCAAGCTTTCCAGGATTGTTCCAACTATAATAACCTTCCGTTTTATTCCAGTGCTATCCCGGATCATCACTCCATTCCGAATAATACCCATTTTCAAAATCAGAGCCCCAACCATCATTTTCAAACTCCTAATCCTAACCTTAGTCCTTTTAAGAATCCTAATCCTTTCACTACATCCCATTTTCCGAACAACAACCAACAGTCAACTCAGCGCAACATTTCAAATTTTGCCCAACCATCATATCCAATTTCAAACCTACCTATTCCTCACCAACCTGCTTTACCTATCCCAAATCGGCACACTCTACCTGTGTCCAAGTGGAATATAACGAAATATGGGGGCGATGATCAGGGATGGAAATTGAATGAATTCCTGGAACTTGTTCAGGCTTTAGCTCAAGCTGAACGTGTTTCGGAAAACAAACTTTTTGAATCTGCGATTCATTTGTTCACTGGATCAGCCCTTAAGTGGTACATGACCCAGTGGGCAACTGGCAGATTGCTTAATTGGCAACACCTGGTTTTCGAGTTGAAACGTACCTTTATGCATCCAGAGCTTGATGCTTGGATAAAGAAACAAATTTACCAACGACATCAACAAAGGAATGAATCGTTCCATGATTTCTATTTTGAAATAGAAAAATTATTCCGTACAATGAACGTACAAATTCCTGAGTATGAAAAATTACAAATTCTGTTGCAGAATATACGACAGGATTACAAACGGGCCCTGACGTTTATTCCGATACTAGATTTAGTCACGCTGGTGTCTGCGGGACAGAAACTAGACTCGATAAACTCATCAGCTTACAACAGAGTTTTCGGCAACGAAAAACTGTCCATACAGTCGATGAAACCAGTACGAAGTCGAAAAAGAAAGCTAAAACCCAACCATCCTCTCAGAAAACTGCTGCCCCAGTCAGCACTGTTTCGCATCCCAACAAAAGCCTCATTACCACCTCTGCTAACACACAAGATAACTCTCGCCATAACCAATCTTATTCTAGACATGTTCAGCCGACCGCCATCTCACAACAGAACCAGAAAGTACCGACTAATTCGGCCCAACCTGAGCCAGTAGCAGGACCTTCTGGATACCAGAACCGTCCGCAGTTAAGCTTGGAAGACGTGGTCAACTCACACGTGCCACCATCCATTCATACGTGCTACAATTGTGGCCGAGCCGGACATCATATGGCTATGTGTCGGCAGCCACGGGGTATTTTCTGTAGCTTTTGCGGTCTTCGCGGTTTTCCAACCAAGTATTGTCCATATTGTTTAAAAAACGGTTCTCGTGCGACCCAAAATCGCGGTTCGCAGAACACCGATGCGTAGGAGATGTTTTTTCCGAAGCGAAAAGTCCACCCGCGTACTGGACAGCCGCGCACGATGATTTGTACGAACGTGCCAAAGAAGTTTTACACATTACATACCCAGTAGCGAATGATAACCGACCGTATGTCGATGTCCATATCTACGGATATTCGCTGCATGCGCTTCTTGATAGTGGTAGCAATTACACACTTATCAACGAAACCGTTTTTTTTGAAGCTTAAGAATAAAAAATGCAACGTCTTCGTAGAGACGTGATTTTGCGGTCCGCCAGCGGAGATGAGCTTAATGTTTTAGGCGAAGCTCAACTTCCATTCGTTTTTCAAGGATCAGTAAAAATAGTTCCTACTTTAGTTGTTAAAAACCTTTCCATAAATTGTATTTGTGGAATGAATTTTTGGAGGAAATTCAGAATTCAGCCTACAATACGGGATGCTAGGGAAGAGTTTGTTGCCACATTAGCCGATAGTGCCCAGCCTACTTCTGATACAAGTTTGACCGAAGAAGAGAGCGCGGCCATCGACGATGTAAAAAATTATTTTTGCCTGCCCGTGGGGGAGAATTAACGTTGGCTAACGGTGCTGAACATAGGATAGTTATAAGCGAAGAGTGGAAAAGTAAACCCCCAGTAAGACAGTTTCCCTATGTAATGTCCCCTAAGACGCAGGAACTTGTTGCGATTGAGCTCAACCGACTGCTAGGCTTGGGAATACTGGAAGGAAGCTCGTCAGACTGGTCGTTGAGTTGTGTGCCAGTAATCAAACCAAACAAGGTTCGGTTGTGTCTGGATGCGCCCAAGATTAACGAGAGGACGGTGCGAAACGCGTATCCGTTGCCTCATCCAGGTCGTATCTTGGGACAGCTTCCAAAGGCGCGATACTTATCCACCATCGACCTTTCGGAAGCTTTTCTTCAAGTGCCCCTGGAAAAAAATTCGCGAAAGTTCACAGCTTTTAGTGTGCAAGGAAAAGGGTTATTCCAGTACACACGGATGCCTTTTGGTTTGATTAACAGTCCCGCCACCCTGGCAAGACTCATGGATAAAGTGCTTGACCACGGTATACTAGAGCCGTACGTTTTTGTCTACCTAGACGATATCGTCGTGGTGACAGAAACGTTCGAGCAACATCTGCAACTTCTTAAAGAAATCGCGCGTCGCTTAAAAGAGGCCAATCTAAGCATAAACCTCGAAAAGTCTAAATTCGGTGTATCAGAAATTCAATTCCTCGGATATCTTCTGAGTACTAACGGTCTGCGTGTCAATCCCGACAAGATTCGCCCAATCGTTGAATACGAACGGCCAAATACAATAACGAAGCTCAGAAGATTCCTTGGAATGGCGAATTATTATCGCCGATTCATTCCGGACTTTAGTGGGGTGACTGCTGCATTAACTGACCTGTTGCAAAGCAAAACGAAAACCATTCAGTGGAATGATAATGCGGAAGTAGCCTTTTGTGCAATTAAAGAGCGATTAATATCGTCGCCCGTTCTAGGTAGTCCCGATTTTAGAAGGGAATTCACTATTCAGACGGACGCCAGTGATGTAGCTGTTGCGGGGGTACTCACGCAGGAGCATGAAGGTGCTGAGTGTGTTATATCGTACTTTTCCCATAAATTGACCACCCCGCAGAAAAACTATCACGCTGCTGAAAAAGAGGCATTGGCTGCAGTCCTTCCAATTGACGCTTTCAGAGGGTACGTTGAGGGTTACCACTTCACCCTGATAACGGACTCTTCAGCTTTGACGCACATTTTAAGCACAAAGTGGAAAGTGGGTTCGAGGTGCAGTCGATGGGCGTTGAATCTGCAACAGTTTGACATGACCGTACGACACCGCAAGGGAAAAGAGAACGTAGTACCCGATGCCCTCTCGAGAAGCATTGCGGCTGTTGCAGACTCAACGTGGTACTCGGAAATGCTCCACAAAGTTACTGAGCAACCGGATAATTTTGTGGATTTTAAAGTGGAAAACGGCAGACTATTTAAATTTGTAAATGATCCCAACGGCATACCCGATTCACGCTTCGAGTGGAAGCAAATACCGCTTCACTCAGAAAAAATAGAAATTCTGAAACAGTGCCACGATGAAATATTCCATCCCGGTTACGACAAAACACTTGCGAGAATCAGAATGCGGTATTATTGGCCTAGAATGGCAACGGAAATTAAAACCTACGTCAAAAAGCGTGTCTTCCCCGTAGCCGTCGTGGTAATCAGTACATGTTAGTGGTGTGTGATTACTTCTCAAAGTGGGTGATGATCCACCCCACCAGAAATGTAAACAGTTCGCCAATGTGCACTATTCTGAGAGACCAATGGTTCCTCCGGAATTCAGTTCCAGAGATCATTATCACAGACAACGGTAGCAGCTTCACTTCGAAGGGCTTTAAAGAGCTACTAGACCGCTTCAAAATAACACACTGGCTAAATTCGCGGTATCACTCTCAGGCTAATCCTGTAGAAAGAGTGAACCGAACAATTAATGCCGCTATCCGCACGTACGTTAAAGAAGAGCAGCGACTGTGGGATACGCGAACTGCCGAAATCGAGATGGCTCTAAACACCAATGTCCATTCTTCGACAGGCTTTACACCATTTTTCGTAACCCACGGCCAGGAGTTATACGAGGTCGGAACGGATCATAAAATCGAGCGCGATAACAAAAACGTCACTCCCGAACAGCTGCAAGACCGACGTAAACAAATGTTTGCCCGCATTTTCGAAGTCGTCCGTAAGAACTTGGAGAAAGCACACGAATCTTCACAACACAGGTACAACTTGCGTAGTCGTCGCTTTGCAAAACCGTTCGTGGAGGGGCAGCTAGTTTATCGCAGAAACATGAAGCTCTCTAGCGCAGCGAACCACTACAATGCCAAATATGGGCCACAGTTCGTGCCTTGCCGAGTCAAAGCTAAAATCGGTTCTTCCTCCTACGAACTGCAAGATTTAGCCGGAAAAAGTATCGGTATTTGGCCTGCCGCTCATCTGAAGCCCGATTAAATCACGCGTTACCACAACTGTACAAAAAAAAAACACAACCAAGCAAACATCACTGTATTTAATTTCTGCTTTCAATGTTTATAACCACCATATCAATTGCTGCCTTCTCGTGCCATCGTTGCTCCATCCAATTCGAACTCCTGTGGAATCGATCCTAGATCCTACAAAAGAGAAAAAAAAAAATAGTTAAACAATTATACTTACCAAGTGTTTCTGCTTCTGCTAGTTGGTGTGATCCTGCACGTTATTATGTTGAGATGATTTTGACAGTTCCAAACCGCATAAGCATAAGTCGTCATCGACAGGGTTGTGTTGTGTCAGGCTACATCGGTAGTCTTCGCGCACGTACGCAGCCATGTCGACATAACACTCTTATTCGTGAATTATATAATTCTGCGTACTTCTTACTCGTTTTTCTCTAGCAAGTCGAGAGAGTCTTTGGAAGCGCGTATAGAGTAAAATAATTCACAATGTGCATCAAAATTAGATGCAAAATTAAAAGTTTTAGGGGCCTCTAGCATAAATGATCAATATGTATTAATTTTAAGAGTTGCGATTGCGAAGTAGGAATGAGTGTTTGACTGAATGAGATGAATGTTTGAGTGACCCGAGTGAGATGATAGCAAGAATTGTTTATCCGTCCAAAATATGATTGTGACGAAAAGGATAAAGTAAAAAGTAAGGTTGATAGGTTTAATCGGTTCGGTTCTTGGTTCTGTAAGACATTTCTACTCAACATGTACGGCGATGACGAACAAAAAGGTTTTTATCTGACGCAACACCTGCCACTTCGATAAGAAGCATGTAAGATCTCTAGTGTGGAAAATCAGGAGATTATAGTCGATTCTAATTTTGACAGATTTCGGATGGAGTGTAGGGCAGGATGGCCAGGCTCACTCCTTCAATGCCTCATACAATTCGTTGAAAAGAGTTCCTCTGAATACCATGACAAATCATTCAACGAAGAGTACTGGTACTGGAGTAGAAGTAGTCGCATCCGACTGTTCCTGATGGTGGGCAGGCTCACTGTTTCAGTGTCATACAATCCTTGAGAAAGAGTTCCTCTGGTTTCCATGACAAATCATCTCACGGATTTAACTGATACTGAAAGAGAAGTAGTCGCATCTGACGGTAGGTGGACAGGCTCACTGCCTTAGTGTCACACAATTCATGAGAAAGAGCTCCTCTGGTTTCTATGAAAAATCATCTCATCATCTCTTCTTGTAAAAATCACGAAACATCAATATCTCAGAAACCACACATCTGATTTGATTAAAATTAGTTTCAAATGAACGGGCTACCTTAAAAACCCTTAACTTTTGAATTTTATGAAGATTGAACTTGTGGTTCAGAAGTTATGGAAAGAAACGTGTTCTGGAGACTATTTAAGCTCACTCATGTTTCTCAGAGATGGCTGGCCCGATTTCTATAAAATTAGTGTCATATGAAAGGTCTTATTGCCCCATAAGACCCTATTGATTTTTTTTACAAACGGATTATTACTTTGCCTGTTATGTTTAAAAATGTGAAATCCAGCTATGAAAAGAAACATATTCCAAGACAACTTACTTGGACTCACTCATATTTCTCAGAGACGGTTGACCCGATTTCCACAGAATAAGTATCAAATAAAAGGTCTACCTACCTCATAACACCCTATTGAATTTTGCAGTAATCGGACTGTAACTTCGTCTGTAATGTATCGAAATGTGAAAATCACGAAACTTCATTATCTTAGAAACTACACAACCGATTTGAACAATATTGATATCAGATGAACGGGCTAGTTAAGGGTTAACTGATGAATTATGATTGAACACGTGGTTTTAAAGTTTGGCTGCCCCATACGTTACCTTTTCATTTGATTGTAATCAAACTTAAGCAAGCGTTATGTTTTAATTTGTAAAACAACGAAAGTCTATTATCTCAAGTATTACACGACTTATTTGAACATAACTAGTGTCATACAAATGAGTCATCTCTCAAACTTACAAATAACAAACTTCATAACAATTTGATATGCTGTTTAAAAGTTTTAGAAAGAAAAGAAATTCAAAGACTATTCAACACTTTACCTGCTTCGATCATTATATATGGCCTCAACATGATTTAAATGTGGTATCGTACTATCTGAACGTTCCCGGCATCGATCGTGATTAAATTGTTCGAAATTAAGAGTCATTGCTTTTATTTCGCTATTTCTTAAGTACTAACATTACGTCAAATTTCATATTTTATACTTTAATTACAACACCAATATTTTAGAACCCAAAGAGTGGATAAACATTTATTGGATTTAAGCATTCATGTAAATCTATTTTTACAAATAATAAGTTTGAATGAGAAAGGCTGAGTCTGACCGCTAGGTGGATTAATTTAGGTTTTTTCCTTGCTCTATACCCTGGGAAAGATTTTCAACCAGGGCATCTGCTATCGATTTTCTGATGCGCACGCGCGAAATAAGCGCTGAAAAAAAATTTTACTAAACAGCAGTGTAAACTAAGGCAATGTTTTGAAATCGCTGCATAAAACAGTGGACGGTCACTTGGAAAGTTGCAATACTAAACATTGTTTTTTATTATAAAAGCGAAAGTAAATAAGTGTAAAGAAAACAACACGGTCGAACTTATAGCATTTCGTTGAATTTGTTCATTTCGGAGCTTCTGTATTCCGAATTATCTACAACGCAGGCTAGAAAGGTACATTCTATACGATAATGTCAATAACTTGTATTAAAATGCTTACATGCAAAACATTCCATAACCTATCAAAGCAAACTAGTTAATGATCGTAGAACAATGTGTACATTTTTCAACACTTAAGAACAGCCAATGTTAGCAAATATGTTGACTAATTTTCCATCATGAACTTCGGAAAAGGGACAGTATACAATCTTGTGCATACAAATATTGCCACATCTTGTGGTAGGTGGTCAAAAGACGTGTTATCGTCTGGCCGGCCGGTATCCAAATGATAGTGTGTTGTTCTCTATTGTTTAAATGAGTTTATCTTTGACCTAATTTTATTTTGAATTTATTGTTTTTTTGCAGCTTGTATTACCTACCACACAGAAGAATGTTATCCTTCTTGTATGCAAGTTTAGGTTGATGTATCGCGTTTTCCGTTTTCCCTCAAATAATGTATACAATAAAAAAATAACTACCTTATTACTACCTACTTTTGCACTTATAACAAATAATTTACTTTGATCATTGATCATTTTTTTAGTCTATCACTGCTTCTAAGATCACATTCACTTCCACTGTGAGATATTCTAGCATTTGATGTCATTTTACATGAAAACTGCTTTATAAACATTTACAAAATTTTCAATTTAAAAAAGAAGTTTGCAACCCACTTCTAGTTCACAGAACAATAGAGGAGCTGCGATCCTATTAACACCAACAGTCTCACCGGAGCCAAGATTCGAACATATGGCCACCGACTTGTTAGACCAGCCTTATGTATAGCAAATCATTTTGAAATTCATTGATAAAATAATATAGGGCAGAGGCCAATTTCAACTTAAGTTCACATTTTTCGTTATACAGCTCTACATGTATTAATTTTTTTTTTTTTTTAATAAAAAGATTAGTTTTAATGTTGAACTTATTTTTTGAATATGGAATAAGTACTCCAAATTTAACACGAAAAAGTTTTTTTATTTGATAAATACTTGGTATTTCCATAAGTATCCTATAAGCATTGCCTAAACTTATTATCAAATGTCGTATAAGAGGAGTATCAATTATTAATGATAAAGTTAAGTAAAGCGGGCTAAGTATGTAGTTTAACGAGGATGTGTGAAGTTTCACCTATAAATCCTCATTTCTCATCCAGACGGGAGAAATTTTTTTTCTAAGTCTAAGTCAAACCGCAGACAGACGTCCAAGCTGAGTTCCAAACTTGTGTAAAGTTTTTTGTAGTAGCAATCCGTAACCAGATAGCGCTATCAATACCGCCAGCCTCGTACACCAGCGAAAAAAAATGTATTGTAGCGATAAGGTCACCAGGCGGCGCTTGTGTACAAGTGATTTATAACGCAATTTACTTTGAAAATTTACACGGAAATTTTGATCAATGTTGTTCTTGCTTGGACGTCTGTCTGTGGTCAAACCTTCTGTTTTCGTTCATTTTCCGCATCCTCGTAGCACTGCATACGTTGCCGGCTTTACTAAGCCTAAAATGTCATAAGACACAAAATGAAATTAGTTCGTAAAATAATAAAGTAGTTTTTGAAGATGAAATTCAAACACTATCATGTATACAATAGAATACTTGCAATAATAAAACCATTATGGTGATGCTTTCTTCTAATTTCATTCATCTACATATTTACAACCAACAAAATTGTTTACACATCATCTCATAACGGCAAAGCCTGAACGTTGAATGCTCTGGTGCATACTATCTCGCGTGCCGTTTCGCTAGCGAAAGCAGTTGCAGGCATTTCATCGGTCGATAAATACTGCAGGCTAGTACCGCACTTGCTATTTTACCGTAAGCAATTCAAAAAAAAAACCATTCATTCAAAATCATCAGAATTCACTTCCAGTCTGAAAGAGTCAGCGTGTGAGTGTATGTACTTCATTTTAATTTCGATTTTTTCTCACTCCAATTATTACTCATGCCACAGCATTACCATCCGCAGCAGCAACAATCGTACTGTACCAGCGTGCAACCACATAAAACAATGAATGGAAAGGTACGAGATGGGAGGCAATGATTTCAAAGTCAGTTGCTAATCTTGCACCGTACTGCACGCACATTTACTTTTTTGAAGTGAGCTTTGTAGAAAAAAAAACGAGATATCACGGCCGGCAGACCGCTATCTGTTTAGAAGTGAGTTGTTGTTTGTTCTATTACAAAACATAACAAAATATTCGCTGAAACGTGACAATAGTGACAAAAACACTGTGTTTATGTTTGCCAAACCCGTCAAGCCCCGCTAATATACCTGCTCAATTATGCAATGTATAGTGAATGTGATTGTAAAATTTTTATATCACGGTTTCCTCATCTAGCCATCCATATTTCGAGTAAAAACTTGAACCGAGTTACCTACTCGATAACTCTTAAAACCGTCGTAGAAAAGAAATGCGATTATTGGATGTAAAAAGTGGATCCTATGAAACGTAGACAGTAACACAACTGAAACAGTATATTCACCAATCAAGAGAGTAATCGAGGTAAACTAATGTATATTTAGATATGCACTTTGCGTACCTTCTAGTCCGATTCGAATAGTGAAAGGCATGTATATACGTATCATACCATTAACCGTGATGTGCATCTGAATTGTATGCGTACTATTCGAAGGGTACCAAGAAGTAACGCCAAAAATCAGCATGACTATGGTTATAAGTAGGAATGAAATTCGGCATTTCGTTTTCTTTTATTAGTAATATGATGAATTTGTTCAGCGGCCTCGAATGTGGTGTCTCAACAACTTTAATTTAATGAAATATTATGCTATCTTTAGATTTTTTGCCTGTCCCCTAGAAACATATAGAATCAATGTGAAATCCGAAATTCTAATTGGGTTTCAACGGACCGCTACCACTCGAGCAATTTCTCAATGTATGTATGTATGTATAGTTTCCCAATTTCACTCACTTCTCGCAGAAATAGCTCGACCAATTTTTACAACTGTTGTGTGAAATGTAAAGTTTATTTGTCCCATAATGCGCTATTGAATTGATCTCATATAAAAGCGTCTTACAAACACTTAACTATCGAATGTTATTTTGACCATAAGGTTTAAAAATTGAAAAAAGAAACATTATACTGATCGTATACAATCACATTTTTCATAATATGTTATAAGTATACGCACAACTAACAAGTAATAAACTGTGGCTCACAATTTAGTTGTTTTTGTAATGGACTCAAATGAGTAGATAATTTCATAAATGTTCATATAATATTATACAGGGTGGCAACGTGAAAGTGATACACTTCATTTATGTCATAAAACTCAAAACAGTTTTTACTTCTTTTCGGAATCGATTTCAATAACATCTATAAGTAGTAAAATTAATTGAGTTCAAATCTTTCACCTTTGTGCTTGATAATGGTCCGTAAACGCTTTTCGAAGTCATTGCAAACCGCACGCTCAACTGCGTTCAATATTTTGTCCCAAATCTGAGTCAAACGTTTTATAAATGTGTCCAAACTTAAATGCTTAACGTCGTCCAACTTTTCTAGCATGTATCCCCAGATACTGAAATCTAGCGGATTCAAATCCGGTGACGATGCAGGCCATTCAGATTAACTGATGAAACCGGGAAAATTAGGTTGTTTAGCAATTCACGGATTTCTGATTTTTATATACCGGCTGAAAAGTGTAATTTTCTGAGCAAAACGTGTTTTTTTTTTGAAATTTTATATCGTCCTTCGATTTTTGAATGAAGAGTATAAATCGCTTTAAATCGCTTGAATGAAAGTTGGTACATGGGCGAACTGTCATTGTAGCAATTTTGAGCAGGTTCCGAGCAGTTTTAATTCGTGATTTAAAAACCGAAGGACAACGATAATTTTTTTTTTTTTTTTGAAAATCACGTTTAGCTTAGAAAATGTAGCTCTTTCAGATGATATATAAAACTGATAAAGCTAAACAACCCAATTCAGCTTACACCATTTCTGAACGATCAATGCCTTATACGCTGGTGCTGAATCCTGTTCAAAGCAAATACTGTCTTTCCCAAAAAGCATTTTAGCGCAAGGATGCAAATGGTTTTTGATAACGTGTTGCAAGAAGTACTCCTTGTTTATTTCACGCCCCTATCAAAAAACAGCAATCAAAATTTCCCCTTGGTCGATATACTTCCCCAAACTATCACAGCTGACGCATTTTGATATCGCTCAACTCCTCTTTCATCGGCTGGTATATCACGAAGACATGCTCCATGAACACGGTCATTTTGCTTGTTCAAAGTTGTCTCTAGAGCAGTGCTGCAAACCGTCACTGTCATGAAAGGATTTCCAGTTGAAATTGAAATCTTTGAATTTCAACCTTCAACGAACGAGCTTGAATGAAAGAGACTTTCAGCTCCAACCAGTTGACACTTGACAGTGATAACAGCATTTCTGTGATTTCGCACACGCTGTGTTGATTTAGCGGTGTTTATGCGGTTGAGAATGTAGATGCTTATATAGTTCATCGACTTCATGCAATGAATTGGCCCAAATCAAATAATTTCGATATTAAATCAGACATCTCATTTCTTTCAATGGCCTGACTTTCATTGAAAATTGACGCCGCTGACGCTGAAAGTCGTTTCAACTTGAGACAGTGAAAATGCGGTTTTTGTCACTTTCCTTTGTAGTGTCGAAAATTTGCAGCACTGATCCAGAGTAAACAACTTTTTGTCCGAAAAAATAATGTTGTGACCTGCAGCGTCTTCAACAGCAACCGAAATCTAGCAACCCTGCCGGCAATATTTTTACGAGTCAATCCGTGTAGTTTCTACTTAATAAAAGCTGAATTTTCAAGGTCCTTTTTGATAACATTTTGCATGTAAGTGTGGCTCATGTTGATTTCACACGCTATTTTTCTTGCCGAACGCGCTGGATTTCGCCGGAACGTTCCTTCACTGCTTTGATGACCGCTGGAATCCGAGCACTCCGCTTTTTTACCAGGTTTCTTCTTGGGAATAACTGAGCCTGTATCCTTGAAACGCTTGATGGTCCTGTAGACGAATAATCTGTTTTAATTCAGATATGACAGCTTCCTTCTGATCTTGATGTTAGTCAATCCTTGCAGGTGCAAGACCCTCATTTGTTCTCTATTTGAATCCAATACAATTCCTTGAGATCGGAACTGAAAACTGACTGTATTTATTCCAAATAAACAGTAAACACGTCACTCTTTCAAAACATGCATAGATGTTTGTTATGCTGTGACAGAAGATACAGCGAGGGGCATTCGAATACGTTTATCACTTCTATGTTGCCCAAGTGACGAATGACTAACGGTTAAAGTCACTATAGTTAAATAAAAAATAATAAATAAGTCTATGTTGCCACCCTGTAAATGTTCAGCTGGTGGCTGGACCCAGTGCTTGAGAAGGGATCGAAATTTGATTGTGACTGCGATGAATGCACATGCTTTTTTCGTTTGAATTGAACGGCAGAAACGATCGGGCGAACGAAAAAAAGTTTTTCTCTTTCTCTCGTGTGACGATTTTTTTTCTAACGATAGCGACCGCAGTTTCGGAGAAGTCGATTTTAAAACTCTCTCGCTCGATCATTTGAATTTATGTTGAACGGAGCAAACTAGAGTATGATCGGCAGCATGTGGCGTGTTTTATTTTCGTTTCTCTCGTTCTCGACTGGTTCTTGACTGGCTGTCTGAACGGTCAAAAAACGGTCGATGAATGCTTTTTCGCTGCATCGGATGGGATTGGGGCACTGCTTACAGATGCACGTTATTTTTTGGTGGAGAAGTTCGTTGTTGTTGTTGTTGATGTTTAGCGATAATTGCTCGAGGACAAATGAGGTGGAGATATAGTTTGAATATTTCTTCATGCGAAATGCTGAAGTCCGTCGTTGTTATGCGTTGCAAAGCGCCGACAGGCACAAGTAGTGTTTTTACTTCTGCCTACGCGGCTAGCATTATACCATATGTTGCGTTGAGCGCGGCTGTAATTTATATTTTTCCGAAGCTTATTCAGATTCTTGCTTCGCTTATATCATTGGCCCAACAGATAAGCCGATATATACTCTATTCTTTTTATATCCATCGTTATCAGTAGGCTAATTTTTCAGTCAATTTTTTTTTCTGATTCGTTATGCATAAATAGTGGAAAAAGACAATCCTTATGCCCTGACAAATCACGTTCTACAATTGAGTTGATAGTTTTGTGATGTATTGGTTGATAACCGTCTTACAAACTGTGTTTTTTTAGATGCAAAAAATTAAAGGTAGATTGCAAATCAGCAGAAACATTAGAGGCCACCTAAATTGAATTGTTGAAACTAGCTCAATTTTAGTTGTGAGTTGTTAGTTGTTTCTGGTACCCAGGAGCGGATTAAGGCGAAGGCGAAGCAGGCGGACTTCAAAATTGATGTTTGATGCATGAATAGGATCATCAACAATGTATGGAGAACACTATTAATGTATAACGAAAAAGAATTTCCCGCATACAAATTGACTTGAAAAATTAGCCTCCTGATAACTATCGAATTCAAAAGTATCTATCTGTTAGGCCGATGATATAAAGGTCGGATTCGATTATATAGAGACTCGATTTTATATTGACTCGATTATATGTATATGATTCTATTATATATAATTTCAAACTCGATTATACTGCCGTTCCAAGCATAGTTGTCCCAGCGTGCATAAGAACGGCAGTATATATAGTAGCAAAAAAATTTTTTTTAAATTTCAAATGTGATCTAGAGCGAACATTTCGTAAGAGAACATCCAGAAAATACGTTACGCTTGATAGAAAGGGAAAAAAAATAAAAAATAATTAAAAACAATGAAAAATTTTGGTTTTTTGGTTTTTGGAATTTAAAAATTAAAAGAAATTGAAAAACCCTAAATAAAATTACCTTAATAAAAAAAATTTCAAAAATAAAAAATAAGAAATTAAAAGAATTTAGGAACAAACGAATAATTTGAAAATTTTCAAAAATTTGAGAAATTAAAAACGAACGAGTTGACAAATCAATATATACTGATCTAACTTTTTCTTTCCATTTGACACCAGGAATAACTACAAGAATAACTACAAGATATATGTATAATTTTCATAAGAACTGTGTTTGCTGACTTTTAGGGGGATGAGTCAAAAATAAAATTCTTCCTATTTATTCGAAAATAATAAAACATTCATGTAAAATGAATAAAATACATTTTTTCTCTGATTAGATTATATATAAAATTCGATTATATATAGTGGAAAAAAATCAGAGACTATATATAATCGAGTGTGACCTGTACTTAGCGATGCGAAAATCTAAATTAGCTTCGGACAAAGTACACCACCGCACAGTGGGGAATCGCTGGCCATCGACCCAAAATTGAAAATGTGAATTTCTTTTCAATTATATTCTTCCTATAGTTGTATACTATTGAAGTGACAGGATCCAAATTTTTAGAGCATTACGACAAAATTTGAATTTTCTATGATTTTTCAAAGTGTACTGAGTCAGCGTACTTTAGCGTTTTTCTTGAAAAAAAAAAATGCAATGTTGCGAAATTTGCTTGAGCCCCAAGAGTAACTTGAATCTTGATGACGTCTAAGTAAAAGTTGTCTATAAAATAGTGGAGAATAAATCCTAATCATTGGATAATGTATAATCCTCATCATTGGATAATGTATATATGTATAAATTGACGGAATCAAAAAATTACGTATTTTTTTTTAAACAGCGTTTAAAGTTTGAACGGCAGGGTTTGGCACTATTGGCACTAGTTTTAAAAGATAGGTTGGAAAAAATGCTTAAAAATGCATCCAGTCCGATCTTGCGCAGAGTTGCGCAGAGTACCTTTCTTTCGAAGAGAAACAACGAGTGTTCGGCACATGTCGGATTTCAAAAATGTAAATTTGAATTGTACACTGCAAACCGTCTACATAATAACAAATGGCTCATATTAGTCTGATAATAACAACGTTTTCGAACAAGTTTCAGTATAATTAATCACACTATTTGCATATTTACAAGTTTAACTGATCTATATTTCGATAATTTACGAAGTATCAAAAACTAGTCATTGTTTATGTTTTGGATCACCAGCACTGACTACCAAAATCATGTTTTAAGTTTATATCATACCAGTCACATGTAAAAACAATCGTGTAAACATAAACCATGACATAATACATCACCTGCTAATTTCTACAGAGCAAATAGTGAATAGTTATTTTGACGTTAGAAACTGCATTTTGAAAACCCTTCTTGAAGATATTAAAACTGTATTGAAAATGAACACAAAAATAAAGATGAAGGTGAAAGTGAATGGAAAAAAATGCGAATGCGATAAAAAGAATCAATAGTCACTTTGAAAAAAAAAACAAGTCTTAAGTAATTTTCAACACGAAGCATATTTTTCATTTTTTTTTTCTTTTTCTTGATAACTGATTAATATTTAATGTTTTTTATGGCATATGAAAGTCTTTCAAGCATCATGCATTTTATTTTCCAAAAGATTGTAGCCGACGTAAAATTTTCCTCATATAATATATATAAAAAACATGAAATTTTCCCTGGCGTCAAAAATACGCATTTTCATGCAAAAATAATATCAAATTCGTACTCAGCGTCCCAAAATTATATAAAAACCATGTATTTTCCATGATTTGAAGATAATTTTTCGCTTGGCCAGCATTTGTATGGAGCCGCCCCACTGTGCACCGCCGCGACGCGAGCTGCGCAACATAAAGTGCTAGCCGCGTTGGCAGATGTAACTACACTACTCATGTCCAAACGCGATGCTTTGATTTCCATGGATGCTTTGAGAGATGTATGAAGAATTAATCAAACAGCTTCAACACCTTACTTTTCCATAATCGCTAAACATTAACAACAATAACAACAACAAAAACAAGCGCCTCCAGCCACCAAAACGCTGTAACAGAACATACGCATCAGAAGCATACAGCGACTGCCGGTCAAATGAATTTTTCTCCGGTCGTTCATTGCCACTAAAAATCAATGGATATTGAACAAAAGGAAAATGCGAAAAAAATCGTCATAAAGTAGTGCGAACAGGATTGCGAGGATTCTACACTAGAGAGGAAAAGAGATGATCGTAATGCCCGTTCGTTTTATTTTGCAATCGGAAAACGAAATTGAACGCGACAGCTCGGAGAGACGAACGGTGTACGAAGTCTCGCACAAAACGGATAAGATGAAATTGAATGACTGATATTTTTGTGTTCGGTAGAAAAAAGGATTGATCAGAGCACTGGCTGGACCTCAGATAAACCACTTCTTTTCACATTCAATAGGGCAAGCTTTACAACAGCCCTCCGCAAATTCTTTTTTTTTAATGGGGTAAATCAGGAAGATCAGAAGTAAAGATGTTATATAAGATTGGGCCCAAGATACTCCCCTGAGGCACACCAGCTCTAACAGGCAATCTATTAGATTTACCATTTAGATAGTTAACCTGGAGAGTGCGGTCAGTTGAATAACTTTGTATCATTTTTGTGAGGTAAAGCCTTCAGATTTATTAGTTCGAATCATATTTGTTACTCTAAGTAACTGATGAGTAGTGGAATGCCCATGGCGAAAACCAAACTGCTCATTTGCAAAAATTGAGTTCTCATTTATATGTGTTATCATTCTATTAAGAATTATTCTTTCAAAAAGTTTGCTAATAGAGGAAAGTAAACTAATTGGTCGAAAACTTGATGCCTCAGTTGGATTCTTTTCGGGTTTTGAAATTGGAGTGACTTTTGCATTTTTCCATTTCGTAGGAAAATGTGCTAGTGCAAAGCATCTGTTAAAATTTTTTACCAAGAAATTTAAAGAGTTTTCGGGAAGTCTTTTGATGAGGATATAGAAAATCCCATCATCTCCTGGTGCTTCCATGTTTTTGAATTCTTGAGAATAGTTCGCACCTCATTCAAGTTTGTTTCCAATACCTCTTCAGAAAGAAATTCTTGGGTGGTGATCTGATCATACTTCTGGTTTATTCATTTTCAATAGGACTTACTACGTTCAAATTGGAGTTATGAACACTCTCAAACTGCTGAGCAAGTTTTTGAGATTTTTGTTCATTCGTTAGAAAAATGCAATCACCATCTTTAAGGACTGGAATGGGCTTCGAAGGTTTCTTAAGAACCTTCGAAAGCTTCCAGAAAGGTTCTGAATAAGGTTTTAGTTGTTCAACTTCTCTCATGAAATTCTCATTTCGCAAGAGAGTGAATCTGTTGAATTTCCTTTTGTAATTCTTGAAAAATAATTTTCAAAGCAGGATCAGGAGATAAGAAGTTGAAGTTCACTGTCAATAATTGGTGCATTAAATTTCCCTCGAGCCTTAGGAACTGATAAATTCCGGGCATTGAGTATTAAGCTGCTAAAATTTTCTAATGCTCTGTCAATGTCAGCACTATTTTGTAAAATAATGTCATCATTCAAATTTTCTTCGATCATAGAACGATATCTATCCCAATTAGTCTTGTGATAATTTAACACCCCTGTCAACATTTTCATACGTATAATAATGTTTCGATTCCAATATCCGCACTCATATATATCTTACAAACTCGCATTTGATGCACAAGAACAGCATATGTGTACTATTTTGGAGGCGATATACGTACATAGGAATAATGGTATGCAATTTATTGATATACGTATTTATATACGATAATTTCCGATTGAAAGTGATTTGTTTCACACTATCTAACAATTCTAAGCTTACAATCGTAAATCGGTTAGACTCCACCATTATATACAATTGAAACTGAGTTTCTGCGCATGATAATAAGCGTGGTATACGATTTCGACTTCGTTAAGATATATTTGCGATAATTTTCACACATGGATATACGATTTGTGGATGACTGGGACAGATCTAGTGGGATTCAAAATAGTTTCATGGGAAATAGAAAATGTTATGGGAAGATGATCAGAATCAAAGTCAGCATGAGTTAATAAATCACTGCAAGAATGACTTTGATTTGTTACTACGTAGATGGATTCCTAATAGAAGAATAACATGTAGGACCATTTGGAAACAAAACTGAATAAAATCCAGCCGAGCAACTCTGCAAATTCTGTTTGCTGTTTGCACTCCGGCTCATCGAGCCCTACCATTCTTGCCCGGAAATATCTTTATGACCCTTCCTCTAACCCACCTGTTGCGTACAATTTCATCTAGCACGATTACCAAGTCACCCGTCGCAATTGGTTTTGTGTCAGTTTGCCGCACTCCATTAAAGCTAACACGTCATAGTTAAGAGTGTATGTGTGAATCGTGTATCGACACACTTCGAGTCCAGAATACCTTTCTATTAACGTACTTTGGTAGGGTAGATGTAGTATTTCTGTTGCTACTCGAATCGAATTATCAGCATGATTTTCAGGGTCGAACGTAGGAGAACGACTGCCTGTTTGAAGTGAATTTGGCAAATCTCTTGGGTTGAAGATGTTCTTTGGAACCGACGGTTACAACGGCTAGAGTCCCAGAGTCGATTTTTCAAAAAAAAAAAAAATAGATGACATTAGATCTTACCGTTTCCAGCGGGTGGTCGTGATTTCGAATCTTATAGCGAATTTCTTTATTCCACAAACTGCCGAGGAATAATAAAACGTCATCGCCATTTAAGACGCATGTAAGGAAGAGATGCCAGACAATTGTTTACAAACTTAGCACGTGCGGTGGTGGGTTGAAGCTGACAAATTTTTTTCAGTGCGCTTCGGGCAGCACGGCAGGTCAAAACTGGGTCAAAATCGAGCGAATAAAGAAGGGTTTTGACAGCAGTTAGTGCGCTTCCAGGTCAAAACGAGGTGAGCTGGTGGAATGAAGAAATTTGCTATTAGAAGAATCGGGCCATTTGATTGTCAAAGGACTTCAACATGGGTTTATTCTCAGGCTTCGGGTGTCGAAACAAATTATGTTCGTATCATATTTTCCATTTGCAAAACGTTTGCTTTTCTTGAAGCTTCGGACCCAATATTTCATAATTGCTTTTAATTGTTTTGTTGTTAAAGCAGGCTTCTAATGGAAACGGTTGGAGTGACGAGTAGTAAAATCCTATTTCGTATGCCACGGGTTACGAACAGTTGTGTGTTACACAGCTCAATATTGACTTGCTCGGTTCAATGCATTTTTTTTTATTTATATATGTTAATGTTGTACAGTGACACGCTAACTTTGAACCCGATCAAACGATTATAACAAACGGCTAACACAAATATAGGGTAGGGAACATGTTTTAAGCAGCTTTAAGAGTCTCCTGTGTATTGAGTCGAAAATAATCTAAATAATTACTTAGGTATTGCTATTTATATCGCAATAGTCATACAAATTGAAACTTAAGGTCATTTGTTTTCATAATCATTTTTGGTATTAGTGAACTTCCTTCAAGTTTTATGTGTTTTGGGTCTTCAAAAATAAGACTACAAATTGCTGTTTTTTGACATGGTTGGGAAAGACGGACACTTGGGGTGGGTAAGATGGACACTACGAAGGTAAATGTGGACACTCACAAAAAAGATGTAGTACGTTAAGTATTCTTTTGATTTATGTGTTAAGTGATGGCCATTCATTACTCTACGTTATTAGAGTCCATCTATACATCACGTGAACAGTTTGAGAGGATGGGTTTCGATGAAGGCGAAAATTCTCCGCCTATATGGCCTGTTCTAACTGCTAAGTGATTAATATCTGCTGGTTTCTCTCGCGGGTGTACTTTGTGAACATCTGTAGTACACAACAGATGCTATATGTGAAAATTCTTGGAAAATCCGTGTGTCCATCTTTCCCTACCTTAGTGTGTCCGTCTTGCCCGACCTGGTTGTAAATTTTTCAAACGATCGTAGCTCTTCATCGGAACATCGAAATTCTGCTGGATTTTCACTAGAAAACCGAGGAAAGACTAATTAATCACTTTACTATTGCGAAGAAATGAAAACACGTAAGTTTCACGAGTTTTTCACTATTTTCCGTGGAATAAAAATTACATCAAATTGCGCGTTCACGAAAATATTCTTTGTTTTACTTACAAATTTGGCAGTTTGCTTGCTGAAAACCGATAATGCAACTCAAAAGCATTAACACACTATAAAGAAGGTATTCGCATCACTCAACTATCATGATACATTCTAGTTTGTGAAATATTAGAAGTGTCCATCATACCCGCAGTGTCCGTCTTTACCTACTTTCCCCTATATGGAGATTTGTATGGAAAAACGAACTTTTTTGCATTTTCTATTCTAATAAGCTCAAAATGGCCCAAACCATAGGTTTCATGACTTCAGATGGTAGGCTTTTTGATGCCCAACAACTTAGCCGAAGACATTAAAGAGCTAGGGTGTCCCAAAAAAATACTAGAGCTGTTCAAAGTTGAGTATGTCGAAATGTTGCAAATCATTTTTTCTGCCAACACTGCCAGTGTACCGGCGTCAGTCAGATTTCCATCTGAAGCAACCTCTGAAACACGTTGTAGACTTTACCTACGCCTAGAATATTGACCTAAATTTGTTTGCTTGATCCAGTTGAGTGTATAAACTCGTTACGACAGGTTACTTCTGATGGGAATCCTACTGACACCGGTGCATTGGTAATGTTGGCAGAAAACAAGATTTTCTGCATTTAAATCGACATACTCAACTTTGAACAGCTATAGCTCTTTTTAGGGACATCCTAGCTCTTCAGTGTCTTCTGCAAAGTTGTTCGGCATCTAAATTACTATACTTTAACATAATGTAGTGCATTATTAGGGCATTATTGAGCTTTCTAGAAAGGTAAATGCTAAAAAGTGCGGCGCGCCGAGTCCAAATCATCGGCGGCGGCGGCGCGGCGTGGCGGTGCACAGGACTAATATATATATATATATATATATATATATATATATATATATATATATATATATATATATATATATATATATATATATATATATATATATATATATATATATATATATATATATATATATATATATAACAATGTTACATTAAAAGCAGGAAATAATCTACTAATTTACATAGCAGCTACATTTATGTCGTCGTTACATAACATCACTACAAGTATTGTTACGTAACAAAAATAATAATGTTACATAACGTTACATTTCTTCAGTATAACTACAATGTTACAGTTATGTTACCACAATGTAACATTGTAATGTTACAATGTTATGTAAAAAAGTGGGAAATAGAAACCTTCCACTCACTTCCAGCTAACGTAAAACTAACATAACATCGTAACAGTGTTACGTAACTTTCTATATAATGTTACGTTACAATGTTGGCCGGGAGGCTTTGTTATTTCTATCAAGTTCAGATAGGGTAAGGAACAGCTTAAGCAGTGGCGCCTCAGTCAAAGAAAACGGCCATCAAACACCTGAATTTTGATCATTATTGACACTTTCAATTAACAGCTGTCTTACGAATGTACCGTTCCACACAGAAAAATCTTTGAATAAACATCAATATAAAAATCAACCAAAATAGCCGCCATCCAGGCTCCACTTCGGATGCTGAAGAAAATTCCCTGCAAAACAGATGCAAACTGCTTAAAATACGTTCGGGGTTATTGGAATAGTGTCCTTCGATTGGAAACTTTGATTGATTAATGTTGAAGTTTGCTAGATCACAATCTGAAAATAGGTGCTGGCAGAGAAAAAGGTTGCGAACTAATTGATACGTTCATGTTTGTTTTTCACCCTTTCGACTCAATACACAGGAGACTCTTAAAGCTGCTTAAAATATGTTCCCTACCCTATATTTGTGTTACCCGTTTGTTATAATCGTTTGATCGGGTTCAAAGTTAGCGTGTCACTGTAGAACATTATGTTAAAAACGTTTATGTTATAAATAAAAAAAATGCATTGAACCGAGCAAGTCAATATTGAGCTGTGTAACACACAACTATTCGTAACCCGTGGCATACGAAATAGGATTTTACTACTCGTCACTCCAACCGTTTCCATTAGAAGCCTGCTTTAACAACAAAACAATTAAAAGCAATTATGAAATATTGGGTCCGAAGCTTCAAGAAAAGCAAACGTTTTGCAAATGGAAAATATGATACGAACATAATTTGTTTCGACACCCGAAGCCTGAGAATAAACCCATGTTGAAGTCCTTTGACAATCAAATGGCCCGATTCTTCTAATAGCAAATTTCTTCATTCCACCAGCTCACCTCGTTTTGACCTGGAAGCGCACTAACTGCTGTCAAAACCCTTCTTTATTCGCTCGATTTTGACCCAGTTTTGACCTGCCGTGCTGCCCGAAGCGCACTGAAAAAATTTGTCAGCTTCAACCCACCACCGCACGTGCTAGGTTTGTAAACAATTGTCTGGCATCTCTTCCTTACATGCGTCTTAAATGGCGATGACGTTTTATTATTTCTCGGCAGTTTGTGGAATTAAGAAATTCGCTATAAGATTCGAAATCACGACCACCCGCTGGAAACGGTAAGATCTAATGTCATCTATTTTTTTTTTTTTTTTGAAAAATCGACTCTGGGACTCTAGCCGTTGTAACCGTCGGTTCCAAAGAACATCTTCAACCCAAGAGATTTGCCAAATTCACTTCAAACAGGCAGTCGTTCTCCTACGTTCGACCCTGAAAATCGTGCTGATAATTCGATTCGAGTAGCAACAGAAATACTACATCTACCCTACCAAAGTACGTTAATAGAAAGGTATTCTGGACTCGAAGTGTGTCGATACACGATTCACACATACACTCTTAACTATGACGTGTTAGCTTTAATGGAGTGCGGCAAACTGACACAAAACCAATTGCGACGGGTGACTTGGTAATCGTGCTAGATGAAATTGTACGCAACAGGTGGGTTAGAGGAAGGGTCATAAAGATATTTCCGGGCAAGAATGGTAGGGCTCGATGAGCCGGAGTGCAAACAGCAAACAGAATTAAATCAAAAGAATACTTAACGTACTACATCTCTTTTGTGAGTGTCCACATTTACCTTCGTAGTGTCCATCTTACCCACCCCAAGTGTCCGTCTTTCCCAACCATGTCAAAAAACAGCAATTTGTAGTCTTATTTTTGAAGACCCAAAACACATAAAACTTGAAGGAAGTTCACTAATACCAAAAATGATTATGAAAACAAATGACCTTAAGTTTCAATTTGTATGACTACTGCGATATAAATAGCAATACCTAAGTAATTATTTAGATTAAACCTTAGGGTGTCCGTCTTTACCTACTTTCCCCTAAATTTGAAATGCAATGCGTCAAGCGAAGACAAAACCAATCGACTTCCGATAAATTTAGGATTGTTTGGGGCCCCGAATAGAACAAGAAAACCTGGTTCTAGCCTTCTGCTATCAAGTTTCGTTTTTTCCATATAACGATTCCCCATATATATATATATATATATATATATATATATATATATATATATATATATATATATATATATATATATATATATATATATATATATATATATATATATATATATATATATATATATATATATATATATATATATATATATATATATATATATATATATATATATATATATATATATATATATATATATATATATATCTACTATATAAAAATGGAATTCCGTAACGCTTGATCTTATTGATATTATTCCCTCAGTATCTGAGGTGTACAGTATTCATCATCATTTTGAATCGTTCTAAATCAAAAATAATAAGCGGTGACATGTTTTTTTTACATTAAAATGCTTGTTGATGTTCAGAAAAAACATTTGAGGGAAAATGAAAAATATATGATTACAAAAACTTGAGATGTTATTCACAAAACTACGTAAAACATGCAAAATTATGACTTTTTATGCTGAATTTGCCTCTAAATCAAAATTCAAAGCGATGACATGTGGTTATTTTTCCATTAAAATGTTTGCTAACGTTCAGGAAAGACATTTGAGGAAAAATCAAAAGTATCTGATTACTAAAACTTGAGATGTTATTCACAAAACTACGTAAAACATGCAAAATTATGACTTTTTATGCTGAGTTTGCCTCTAAGTCAAAATTCAAAGCGATGACATGTGATTATTTTTTAATTAAAAAGTTTGTTAACGTTCAGGATAGACATTTGAGGAAAAATAAAAAGAATCTGATTATTAAAACTTGAGATAGTATTCACAAAACTACGTAAAACATGCAAAATTATGACTTTTTATGCTGAATTTGCCTCTAAATCAAAATTCAAAGCGATGACATGTGATTATTTTTCCATTGAAATGTTTGTTAACGTTCTGGAAAGACATTTGAGGAAAAATAAAAAGTATATGATTACTAAAATTTAAGATATTATTCACAAAACTACGTAAAACATGCAAAATTATGACTTTTTATGCTGAATTTGCCTCTAAATCAAAATTCAAAGCGATGACATGTGGTTATTTTTCCATTAAAATGTTTGCTAACGTTCAGGAAAGACATTTGAGGAAAAATAAAAAGTATCTGATTACTAAAACTTGAGATGTTATTCACAAAACTACGTAAAACATGCAAAATTATGACTTTTTATGCTGAATTTGCCTCTTAATCAAAATTCAAAGCGATGACATGTGGTTATTTTTCCATTAAAATGTTTGTTAACGTTCAGGAAAGACATTTGAGGAAAAGTAAAAAGTATCTGATTACTAAAACTTGAAATATTATTCACAAAACTACGTAAAACATGCAAAATCATGAGTTTTTAGCTGAATTTGCCTCTAAATCAAAATTCAATGCGATGACATGTGATTACTGTTTCATTAAAATGTTCGTTCGTTTTGAGGAAAAATAGAAGGTATCTCAATGCTAAAAGTTGAGATATAATTCACAAAACTACGTATGTTTGAAGATGATTTATGTATACAGCACAACAATACCGCACGCTAGCCTTCTAATAGCGTTCTTGATCAACCAGATTAGTTGGGAGAATTCGTTATCTATATTGTTTTTAGCACATTTTGCATGTTGTTGGATAAGTACAACGATCCACCGTGTCCCAGTGCTGAGCCGACGAAAATCTTTTCGACCTGATCGGGGATTGAACCCGATATCACAACCGTGTGAGAGCCAATCGACATCGCTAACCACAGAGCCACGGGGAATACAGAATACAGAAAAACGCATCAAAATACTTTTTTTTAAATTTATACGTATTATACAGTCCCTCTACAATTATGGATCAGTCAACGTGTTGCCTGAAAGTTCAAAAATGAATATAAAATCGGAAAAATTATCAACCACGAATGCTTTACTATCTATTTCTGTGTTCTGATGTATACTTTCGATCGACAATTAGTTTTTTTGCAGCTGATGTGTGTAAATCGGTTAGGAAGAAAAATATCATTTGCATAGCAAAAGACACAATTATGGGTCGCTTTCGGCATTCAAGATCATTTAGTCTATAAAATCATCAAAAAAAGTTATTAGTTTAGTTTTAAAGTTGTTTATTTTCTAGCTCATTTGCGTTAGCTTGACGGAGCAGTGTTTACAATACATTTTATTTTTACAGGGTAAAAACAAACTTGTTAGAGGGAGTCATCGCTACACCCGATTTACTGGGGTTAGTATGGTTTTACCGATTTCTGGTTGGGGGTTGTTGGGTTGGGAGCTTGAGTTTGTTTGTATTATTAAGTAATTATTAACTATAACTATTCTAAGATAAATATAAACTAATTTCTAATTACTAGTGAATAAATTTTCGCACATGTATTACACTGCATTTCACATTGCACCGAATTATCGTGATCTCGAAACAGGTACAGCACTGTATCCAATCAGGTTTCGAGTTTTTGTGTCTCCAGCACAAGGTACACCAGTCATTCAGTGAAAGAAGGATGAGTAATCTGATAAGATACAAAAAAACGTTTATTTTAGAGTTTAATATCCGCATTTTTCAAAAAACAGTATAGCTCTGACATATACTGGAGATCACCACTTCCCAAAATGTCTCTAACGGGTACATTTGCTTGTCTTCCTCGGGCCCGAAGGGAATCTATTAGCTTGGACCTAACATCAGAGTATTCGGCACACGACCAAACAACGTGCTCGATGTCGTGGTAGCCATTGCCACAAACGCAGTGATTACTGTCCACAAGTCCTATACGAAAGAGATGCATGTTTAACGTGTAGTGATTGGACATAAGTCTTGACATCACTCGAATGAAGTCCCGACCTACATCCAACCCCTTGAACCATGCTTTCGTCGATACCTTAGGAGAAATGGAATGTAGCCACCGTCCCAGTTCATCTGTATCCCATGATAATTGCCAACTATTGAGTGTTCTCTGACGCAAAATACTATAAAATTCATCATAAGCAATTGGTCTACTATAAATATCGCCATCAATAGCACCCACCTTAGCTAAAGAGTCAGCCTTTTCATTGCCCGGAATGGAACAATGAGAAGGTACCCACGCTAAGGTAACCCGGTAATTTTTATCTGTTAAAGCACTTAAAAACCGACGTATTTTCCCCAGGAAATACGGGGTGTGCTTCACAGTCTTCATCGATCGCAGAGCCACAATGGCACTGAGACTGTCTGTGAAGATGAAGTAGTGGTCTATGGGTAGGGTTTCGATGATCCCAAGGGAGTACTGAATAGCAGCAAGTTCTGCGGTGTACACGGAAGCAGGAGCATCGAGTTTGTAGGAGGCGGTAAAATTTTCGTGGAAAACACCGAAGCCAGTGGACTCATCTAGATTAGATCCGTCAGTGAAAAACCTTTTATCACAACTAACATGTTTGAACTTATCGGAAAAAATCTTAGGGATCTCTTGCGGTCGTAATTGATCCGGGATACCAGAAATGTCTTGTTTCATGGTGGTGTCGAAGAATATAGCATTATTAGAAGTATTTAAAAGTGTGACATTGGAGGAATCGTATGAAGAAGGATTAATATTTTGAGCCATATAGTCAAAATATAAAGTCATTAATCTGGATTGAGATTGAAGGTCGACCAACCTCTCGAAATTTTCAATTACTAATGGGTTCATGATCGTACATCGAATAAGTAACCGGTAAGAGAGATTCCAAAAACGATGTTTCAACGGAAGAATACCCGCTAGCACTTCAAGACTCATCGTATGGGTCGACTGCATGCAACCTAAGGCAATACGCAAACAACGATATTGTATTCTTTCTAGTTTTATAATGTGTGTTTTCGCAGCAGAGCGAAAGCAGAAACAACCGTATTCAAGAACTGACAGTATCGTTGTTTGGTATAACCTTAGCAGGTCTCTTGGGTGAGCACTCCACCTAGTTCCAGTAATCGTACGAAGAAAATTAATCCTCTGTTGGCATTTTTGTGTCAGATACCTAATATGACAAGCCCAGGTGCATTTAGAGTCGAACCAGACCCCGAGATATTTAGCGACTAAAACCTGAGTGATCGTTTTACCCGTTAGTAGGAGCTGCAGCTGAGCTGGGTTATGCTTCCTAGAAAAAACGACCAGCTCAGTTTTCTCCGGAGAGAATTCGATACCCAGCTTGAGAGCCCATTCAGACAAATTGTCTAAGGTATCTTGCAATGGTCCTTGCAGATCGCTAGCCTCGCTACCAGTAATGGATACAACGCTATCGTCTGCAAGTTGTCGTAGCGTGCATGAATTGGCAAGACATTCATCGATGTCATTAACGTAAAAATTATATAAGAGAGGGCTTAAACATGAGCCCTGGGGAAAACCCATGTAACTAATTCGGGAAGTTGTCGAATCACCATGTGAGAAATACATATGCTTTTCTGACAACAAATTGAGCAAAAAATTATTCAAATTTGGTGAAAGTCCCTGCGAATGAAGTTTCTCGGTTAAAACTCCTACAGAGACAGAGTCAAATGCCCCCTTAATGTCCAAGAATGCAGAAGCCATTTGCTCTTTTCGAGCAAAGGCGAGTTGAATTTCAGTAGAAAGCAACGCTAGGCAATCGTTCGTTCCTTTGCCCCGGCGGAAGCCAAATTGAGTATCTGAAAGTAAACCATTTGTTTCGACCCATTTGTCTAACCGTAAGAGGATCATTTTCTCCATTAATTTCCGGATGCAGGAGAGCATAGCAATCGGCCTATAAGAATTGTGATCAGAGGCAGGTTTTCCGGGTTTTTGAATAGCAATGACTTTTATCTCCCTCCAGTCGTGCGGAACAATGTTTAGCTCAAGAAACTTGTTGAACAAGTTCAACAAGCGTCTTTTTGCAGAATCGGGTAGATTCTTCAACAAGTTGAATTTAATTCTATCCAACCCTGGAGCTTTATTGTTGCACGGAAGGAGAGCCATTGAAAATTCCAACATCGAAAATGGGGGCTCTTCCGTAGTTACTGAAAACGCGTCGCGAAGAATCTTCTGTTCCGGTACAGAGTCCGGACAGACCTTTTTGGCAAAATCGAGTATCCAGCGGTCTGAATACTCCTCGCTCTCATTCGAAACGTTACGATTCCGCATGCGCCTGGCGGTATCCCAAAGAGTGCTCATCGCTGTTTCCCTCGATAACGCGTTTACAAACCGCCGCCAGTATCCGCGTTTTTTCGCTTTCATTAAGCTCTTCATCTGCCTGTCCAGTACCTCGTACCTTCGAAGCAGCTTAACCGAGCCATACTTTCGGTAGTCCTTATATGCCGAGGACCTTCGCGCGTACAGTTCAGAGCACTCTTTGTCCCACCACTTGGTAGGAGGACGCCGTCTAATTGTTATCCCGGGTATCGGTTTGGTCTGAGCTTGAGTCGCGGCGTCGATGATCAAGCCAGAAAGGAACGCGTATTCTTCCTCCGGAGGAAGTTCCTCGTGAGATTCGAGATTTTCCGCTATGATAGTCTCATAACGCTTCCAATCAATGTTACGTGTGAGGTCGTATGACATATTGATTGGATTCGCGGGAGTTGAACCATTAGCAATTGAAATAACGATTGGAAGATGATCACTACCGTGAGGATCATTGATTACTTTCCACTGGCAATCTAACGCTAGTGATGTCGAGCAAAGGGATAGGTCAAGCACGCTTTCACGTGCTGGAGGATTAGGTACACGTGTCGCTTCCCCAGTATTCAAAAGTGTCATATTGAAGTCGTCGATCAAGTTACACATTAAAGAAGATCGGGCGTCGTCGTATTGCGATCCCCATTGCAAACAGTGGGAGTTAAAATCTCCCAAAATCAAAAAAGGTGCGGGAAGCAATTCTGCTATGTCAGGAAGTTGCCTCTGTTCAATCCGCACGGATGGAGGAATATAAATCGAAGCAATGCAAAGGTCTTTTCCATTCATATTTGTTTGAATGGCAACGACTTCAATATTCGAGATCCGAGGGAGGTTGATTCTAAAAAAGGAGTAGCACTTTCTGATCCCTAAAAGTACCCCTCCACCATGTGAGTCTCGGTCTTGACGGATTATGTTAAAATCGTGGAAATTGGGTTGATTATTTGAATTTAGAAAAGTTTCACAAAGCGCAAAAGCGTCACAATTATAAGTGTTTATCAAATGAGAAAACAAATCGAGTTTGGGGATGATACTTCTGCAATTCCACTGTAATACAGTGATAAAATTCCTAACCTCGTTCGCCGTATTAGTCATCGAAAGATATGATAGCTGAAATGAGGGGCCAAGTTGCTGCCAGTTGTTTCAAAGGTGTTTTCACTGTTGGGAGAAGGGCAAGAAGAATGTTTTTAAGGGGATCTGTTATGTTGAATGTTTTGAATATCCAGTCCACAATATCAGAGAAATTTATAAACCCTGTTTCTTTTTTATCCTCTGATCGAGAAATGGGTGCACGAGGGGTTTTTGGTGCCCCAGGAAGCGGTGGGTACTCCTGGTTAGATTTGAAATTAAAACCGGGAGGTACTTGCTTCGGTTTTTCTTCACCGCTTCCTTGTTGCGTAGGCTTATTGGTCGTTCCGCTAGGGGTTATCTTACGACCTTTGCGAGAAAGATTAGGAGAGTTTACTATTCTCCTCTTCCTAGATCCTTCTGGCATGGCATAAGAACACCCTTCGACGGGATCGTCAGATGTACCCTCATCGGTTGGCAAAAAGGAAAAGATGTTTCCTGTCGAAGGTGGCTCAGCTCTCTTTAGCATTTCTGCAAAAGAGCGCTTTGATCGTTCTCTGAGGGAACGCTTTATTTTCTCCTCGCGCTGTTTGTACGCGGGACATGCCGAAAGGTCATGCCGAGTTCCCTCGCAGTAAAGACACTTTTCAGTATCCTCACTGCAAGCGGTCTCAGCATGATTTCCTCCGCACTTGCTGCAGCGTGCCTTGTTGCAGCAGTAGGTGGCTGTATGACCTAACTGCTTGCAGTTTTGGCAATGCATGACCCGCGGTACGAACAGGCGTACAGGCAGACGAACCCTGTCCAAAAGGACGTAGTTCGGCAGAGCAGATCCAGCGAAGGTTATCCGGAAGGATCCGAAGGGGAGAATTTATTCTTCCCTTCTACGATGGATACTGAATGCAGTTGCTTGACATCCAGTATTTTTACATTTTTCATTAAGGGGTTCTTGAAACAGCCAGCCCCATAACGAAAAATGTCATCGACTGTGAGATTCCCTTCGGTAATCACACCGTCGATCTCCACGTCCTTGGCAGGGATGTACACGCGATACTCTCGCGTAAAGAGCTCGCAGCTAGCAATCGCGTTTGCTTGCTTCAAGCATCCCACGACAACTCGCAGTTTATTCGGTCTCACCTTGGTTATTTAGGTTACGGCCGAAAACTTTTTTGCCAGGTCCTTGCCAATTTGTATAATGTTTAACGGCTTCTTTATGGGCCGGAAAAAGACAAAAAATGGACCTATAGCGGCATCTGGGTAAGCTTTTACCCGTACCTCCGGAGCTTCCGGTACTGGGCTAGGTACAGGGGAGGGTACAGGGGTGGTAGAGGGGACATGAGGGGAGGTGGTGGGGGAGATTTCGATTTCTTCCCCAATCGTTTCTACATCCAAGAATGATTCCACCTGCATGTTGTCCATTTTTTGCGGGAGCGTTTCGCTCTACCGCTAACTCGCGGTAAAAAAACCGTATATGGAGGGGAATCAAAAAAAAGTTTACTAAATGAAAAAACAATTTGTTCAAATATAATCGTTCAAAATCAAAAAAAGTCAGTGGTAGTTAAAGGGTTAAGAAATGAAACACAATACTTAACAAGATAATCCTGACCAACGTACTGCCGTACGCTTTTCCG
Source organism: Wyeomyia smithii (assembly GCF_029784165.1). Taxonomy (NCBI): domain Eukaryota; kingdom Metazoa; phylum Arthropoda; class Insecta; order Diptera; family Culicidae; genus Wyeomyia; species Wyeomyia smithii. Next base: position 132,925,191 of record NC_073696.1, read on the forward strand.
TGCCGCAAGCGGGGTAGCCAGAATCCGGCGGTGCGCGGGGGAGTGCTTCTACTGCTGGACTGTCAGCTATTGTCGCAGAGGTGGCTTCACGTGCTGCAAGCGGGGATGGATGCGGCGATGCGGGGGATAGTTCTTCTGCCGCTATACTGTCGGCTATTGTCACCAAGGCTGGATCACTTTTCTGCTAGCGATGTAGCCAGCACCCGGTGGTGCGGGATATAATTCCTGCTGCTGTGCGCAGCCTATTATCACCACGGCACTGACTGACCCGAAAACAAAACCGTGACCGAAATGTATTGTTGAGCAAAAGACGTGCGAATCGATACGGACTGAAATAATATGCGTCTATTCGCTTCGCAAGCAAAACAGCTTCTGATCAAAAAAAGTTATCTAAAAAGTTATTTCATTGTTGTAAAAGCTTGATAATGTTGTAAAAGCTTGATCATTTCATTAAGTCTTGATGTATTATCATGCAAAAGTAATAAAAACACCGCAAAATGTAGCATTTCTACAATTATGGGTCACTTTACTTAATGCACGAAGCAGAATTATTTTTTTCGGTGACATTTTCAAAATGAAATCATTTCAATCGTGTGAATAAGGTTACAAGTGAGTGCCAATAAAAATAGAAATAAAAAACGGCGACTTCCGATTTCAGCAAAATAACTCAAGAGCTATTTGGCCAACAATTTCAATACTTCCAAAAGTAGAACTCCTTATGTCTTTTTGAAATCCAAAATGGCGACTTCCAGTTTCTGTAAATCAGCCTTAAATCACAAAATGCAATCAAATAAGGAAACTTCCGTTCTGTGCGTTCTCGGAATATTGAAGTACTAAAAGTGATGATGGACATATAAGATGTGAAATATTTTTTAAGTGGGTTGAGCTAATGCAACAATGAAGCAAAAAAAAAATCTTGGCTTCGAAACCTTTGATCCCGTGCATCGCCGGGAGCGTTCAACTAGTATACTATATAAAAATGGAATTCCGTAACGCTTGATCTTATTGATATTATTCCCTTAGTCTCTGTGGTGTACAATAATCATCATCATTTTGAATCGTTCTAAATCAAAAATAATAAGCGGTGACATGTAGGTTTTTTAACATGAAAATGTTCGCTGATGTTCAGGAAAGACATAAGTTATAAAAAATAGTTATCTAATTACTAAAACTTGAGATATTATTCACAAAACTACGTAGAACATGCAAAATTATGACTTTCTGTGCTAAATTTGCCTCTAAATCAAAATTCAAAGCGATGACATATGATTCTTTTTTCACTAAAATGTTTGTTGATGTTCAGGGAAGACATTCGAGGAAAAATAATTAGTATCTGATTACTAAAACTTGAGATATTATTCACAAAACTACGTAAAACATGCAAATTATGACTTTTTATACTTAATTCGTCTCCAAATCAAAATTCAAAGCGATGACAAGTGATTCTTTTTTCATTGAAATGTTCGTTGATGTTTAGGAAAGATATTTGAGAAAAAATAATAGGTATTTATTTACTAAAACTTGAGATATTATTCACGAAACTACGTAAAACACGCAAAATTATGACTTTCTGTGCTAAATTTGCCCCTAAATCAAAATTCAAAGCGTTCACATATGATTTTTTACACTAAAATGTTTGTTAATGTTCAGGAAAGACATGTGAAAAAAAATAATTGGTATCTGATTACTAAAACTTGAGATTTTATTCACAAAACTACGTAAAACAAGCAAAAATATGCTGAATTTGCCTCTAAATCAAAATTTCAAGCGATGACATGTGATTTTTTTACATTAAAATGTTTGTAAACGTTTAGGAAAGACATTTGAAGGAAAGTAACAAGTATCTGTTTACTAAAACTTGAGACTTTATTCACAAAACTACGTAAAACTTGCAAAATTATGACTTTTTATGCTGAATTTGCCTCTTAAACAAAATTCAAAGCCATGACATGTGATTCTTTTTTCATTAAAACGTTTGTTAATGTCCAGGAAAGACATTTGAGGAAAAATAAATAGTATATGATTACTAAAACTTGAGATATTATTCACAAAACTACGTGAAACATGCAACTTTATGACTTTTTATGCTGAATTTGCCTCTAAATCAAAATTTAAAGCGATGATATGTGATTCTTTTTACATTAAAATATTTGTAAACGTTTAGGAAAGACATTTGAAGGAAAGTAAGTCTGTTTACTAAAACTTGAGATTTTATTCACAAAACTACCTAAAACTTGCAAAATTATGACTTTTTATGCTGAATTTGCCTCTAAATCTAATTTCAAAGCGATGACATGTGATTCTTTTTTCATTAAAATGTTTGTTAACGTTCAGGAAAGACATTTGAAGTAAAGTAACAAGTATCTGATTACTAAAACTTGAGATATTATGCACGAAACTACCCAAAACACGCAAAGTAATGGCTTTCTGTGCTAAATTAGCCTCTAAATCAAAATTCAAAGCGTTGACATATGATTTTTTTTCACTAAAATGCTTGTTAACGCTCAGGAAAGACATTTGAGGATAAATAAAATGTATATGATTACTAAAACTTGAGATATTATTCACAAAACTGCGTGAAACATGCAAAATTATGACTTTTTATGCTGGATTTGCCTCTAAATCAAAATTTAAAGAGATGACATGTGATTCTTTATTCATTAAAATGTTTGTTTATGTTAAAATATAAAATGTATGTTTGAAGATGATTTTCTGTATACAGCACAACAATATTGAAGCCTTCTAATAGCGCTCTCGATCAACCAGATTAGTTGAGAAAATTCGTTATCGATATTGTTTTAGCACATTTTGCATGTTGTAGGATAAGAACAACGATACACCGTGCCCCAGAGCTGAGTCGAGAAAAATTGCAGTTCGAAAAGATTCTCGACCTGATCGGGGATCGAACCCGATATCACAACCGTGTGGGAGCCAATCGACATCGCTAACCACAGAGCCACGAGGACCACATACAGCATACAGAATACAGAAAATCACCGAAAATATTTTTTTTAATTTATACGTTTTTATACGATTCCATGCGAAACTTTGACTTTTTATGCGCAATTCGCCTCTGAATCAAAATTCAATGATTTGTTTTTTTTTGCAATAAAATGTTCGTTGTTCTTTTATCTACAATTTTTTTTTGCAGAATAACCCATGTCTCGAGCATGAACATTTTATATTTCTGATGTTTTCGTAGTTTTGTGAATAGTTACATTTTACGGCATTCGATTTACTTTTGTACTTTTGAATTTGAATTTGATTTTTATTGGAGAGCTTTTAAGCAGAAATTCATTCAGCTCTTAATCTTACTGTTTTACTTTTTTTGCGATAATCCAAACTAGAACTCACATTTAGCTGCAGGAAAGGTTACGATTCATTTGTTTGAATATCGATTAAGAGGCAGCTTAAGCATTAAAAATCTTTTATTTTTCTTATTTTCTACAAAGTTTTGTGGATTAAAAAATGGCGACTTCCGGTTTCAGGAAAATAACCTTAAGTGATATATGGCCAACAATTTCAATACTTCCGAAAGTGGACCTCCATACGTCATTTTATAGCGATGACACAATTTTTTTTTTTTCATTTAAATGTTTGTTAACCTTCAGAAAAGACATTTGAAGAAAAATAACAAGTATCTGATTACTAAATTTGATATATTATTAACAAAACTACATGAAACATGCAAATTTATGACTTCTAAAGTGATATTTGGCCAACAATTTCAATACTTTCGAAAATGGAACTCCATACGTCATTTTGAAATCCAAAATGGTGACTTCCAGTTTCTGTTAATCAGCCCAAAATCACAAAAAACAATCCAATATGGGTATTTCCGTTCTGCACGTTCTCAGAATATTGAAGTAGGGTATCGAACGTCTTCGTCAGTGGTTTTCTTCGGTAGTTTAACTGGCGCAATCTTATGCAAAAAAGGTCCGAAGAAAACCACTGACGAAGACGTTCGACACCCTACTTAAAGTGATGATGAAGTATAAGATTTAAATTTTATTTTTTAAGTGAGTTGAGCTAATGTAGCAATGAAATAAAAAAAAAATCTATCTTTGAAACCTTTGATCCCGAGCATCGCCGGGAATGTTCAACTAGTATATATATATATATATATATATATATATATATATATATATATGTATATATATATATATATATATATATATATATATATATATATATATATATATATATATATATATATATATATATATATATATATATATATATATATATATATATATATATATATATATATATATATATATATATATATATATATATATATATATATATATATATATATATATATATATATATATATATATATATATATATATATATATATATATATATATATATATATATATATATATATATATATATATATATATATATATATATATATATATATATATATATATATTAGACCTGTGCGCCGACCATACGCAATTTTGCATGGTGGCCTCACGCAGTGTAACACTTTGCTAAGTACCTCCCCTGTATTTACGTATTTAAGAAGGGTACGGGACACGAGACATATGAACGCTAGGCATATGGATGTTAGGCATAGTATGCTAGGCATACAGACGCGAGGCTTAATGGATGTGATGCATAATGGATACGCGACATACTGCCATATGGCATAACGGACGCGAGGCCGAATGGACGTGATGCCGAATGGACGTGATGCCGAATGGACGGGAGGCCGAATGGACGCAAGGCCGAATGGACTCGAGGCTGAATACGATATTGTATGATCGCATGAGTTCCAATTATCATGACTATGTGTTCCGGATTTGCAACATACATTCCGCAGCAGAGTCTATTGAAAAATATGTTGCACCCTTGATGATTGACAAAAAGCGTCATTCAATGAATTCTATATTTAACTGAGATATTTTTTTCTCTACGTATGTAGTTTAAGCGTAAATATATTCCTAAAGAGTTTAGGTTGGGCATAATATTTTTTCAAATCATGCGGCGCAGACGCATAATCGCGGGCAAGGAAACGTGGCGGCACTAAGCTGCCGTGGTTTCCACAGTCCGTGGCGGCCGCCGACCCGCCGTCGGAAGCGGCGGCCTCTTGCACACAAACGACTGATCTACAAATTTGCTAGGTCTACTCAAACACAGTTCCTTTCCCTTAGTTAAGTCCGAACGAGCGGTAGCGAGTAAGGACATCATTTGCTCGAACAGCGAGTCAGCCGAAGGCCGCGAGTGTATTGCTTTCTAAACGACATCCTGAAGCGAAATACATGTTATTTAAAGAGGGCTGTGATGATGACGATAATACCGTATTCCGCTTCACTTCCCATCGGCCTTGTGTCTATTCGGCCTTGCGTCCATTCGGCCTTGCGTCTATTCGGCCTCGCGTCCCTTCGGCTTCGCGTCCATTCGGCCTCGCGTCCATTCGGCCTCGCGTCCATTCGGCCTCGCGTCCATTCGGCCTCGCGTCCATATACCTCGTGCCCGTATGCCTACCATCCATTATGACTAGCGTTTTATGCCTTGCGTCCGTATGCCTTCCGTCTGTATGCTTAACGGGTTGTTCCCTAAGTGTAAATTATTTTAATTTGTGGAAATTTTATACAATATTTGACATTAAATATTCAGACTTTAGTCTTTTTTATCGAAAGCTAAAAAAAATTTCGAAGTCATTATCAATAATTTGCACGGGGCCAGTTTGCTTCGAGAATATTGTTTCAGTTATTATAACATAAGTTTATATGTTTATTTTTATTTTTAATTTTTTTGTAAACGTTTGAGCAATCCGGGAATATTAAAAAAAATTAAGAAAAAATGATTAGTGGTTTTTCATCTATTTTTTGGTAAAGATTTTAGTTTTCTGTAGAATACTAAGTTTTTTTTTAGATCAATATGCGAGAATTCACTGAAAATCGACTATGTTTTTGCTGAATTTTCCTTACTTTGTTGCTTGGACGTTAAGGCATCGAAAAAAACACTTTCAGCTATTTTCCATTACTATGGTGATATTTGCGGATTTTCCGGTCAGAATGGATTTTCATAGTAATGACATCAGATAGTTCATGTGATTTTGTTGCTTTTTTCAACGCTATTTCGAGCAAACAGAAATTTTCCAGATGGTCATGAAGAATCTGTGGAGTTGTTTAACGAAGAACTCTATTTGAATGAAAAGAGTATCCTATTTTTTCAGTTGTTTCATGGTCAACCTAACAAAATATATGAAAGTTGAAAACGACCCTCTAACGTAAGATCAATCGAATTTTCCCAAAGTCGGTCTACGGTTAATCAAAATGAACTCATCGACAAACTATCTATCTTTTTTTTTCAAAACTAAACGTCTTTGGAAATAGTGTTCCTTGAATTTTTTTTTTGGATTGTTTTTACTTTCTCTGCTTGGTTTATTATTTTTACTTTCCTAGTTTTACTTTGTCTGCTTGGTTTATTATTTTCTGGTTGCTCAATTGTTTAATTACTTGATTTCTTACCATTTTTATTTCTAGTTTTGACATCATGTCAACCCTGACGCAATATTTTTTTTTTATTATCGTTGAATTAACAAAAAACCGAAAATGAGAGTTCAAAGCACACATTATGCGCAATTATAAGTGGTAATCAGTGTCACGCCGCCGCCGATATAAGCCAACGGCGTCACGCCGGCGCGCCGTTCGCTGCCAGGTAAAATGTTTTCTACGCCGCCGCTGCCGATGATATGGTCGGCGCACAGGTCTATATATATATATATATATATATATATATATATATATATATATATATATATATATATATATATATATATATATATATATATATATATATATATATATATATATATATATATATATATATATATATATATATATATATATATGTATATATATATATATATATATATATATATATATATATATATATATATATATATATATATATATATATATATATATATATATATATATATATATATATATATATATATATATATATATATATATATATGGGGAATCGTTATATGGAAAAAACGAAACTTGATACCAGAAGGCTAGAACCAGGTTTTTTTTGTTCTATTCGGAATTTATCGGAAGTCGATTGGTTTTGTCTTCGCTTGACGCATTGCATTTCAAATTTAGGGGAAAGTAGGTAAAGACGGACACCCTAAGGTTTAATCTAAATAATTACTTAGGTATTGCTATTTATATCGCAGTAGTCATACAAATTGAAACTTAAGGTCATTTGTTTTCATAATCATTTTTGGTATAAGTGAACTTCCTTCAAGTTTTATGTGTTTTGGGTCTTCAAATATAAGACTACAAATTGCTGTTTTTTGACATGGTTGGGAAAGACGGACACTTGGGGTGGGTAAGTTGGACACTACGAAGGTAAATGTGGACACTCACAAAAAAGATGTAGTACGTTAAGTATTCTTTTGATTTATGTGTTAAGTGATGGCCATTCATTACTCTACGTTATTAGAGTCCATCTATACATCACGTGAACAGTTTGAGAGGATGGGTTTCGATGAAGGCGAAAATTCTCCGCCTATATGGCCTGTTCTAACTGCTAAGTGATTAATATCTGCTGGTTTCTCTCGCGGGTGTACTTTGTGAACATCTGTAGTACACAACAGATGCTACATGTGAAAATTCTTGGAAAATCCGTGTGTCCATCTTTCCCTACCTTAGTGTGTCCGTCTTGCCCGACCTGGTTGTAAATTTTTCAAACGATCGTAGCTCTTCATCGGAACATCGAAATTCTGCTGGATTTTCACTAGAAAACCGAGGAAAGACTAATTAATCACTTTACTATTGCGAAGAAATGAAAACACGTAAGTTTCACGAGTTTTTCACTATTTTCCGTGGAATAAAAATTACATCAAATTGCGCGTTCATGAAAATATTCTTTGTTTTACTTACAAATTTGGCAGTTTGCTTGCTGAAAACCGATAATGCAACTCAAAAGCATTAACACACTATAAAGAAGGTATTCGCATCACTCAACTATCATGATACATTCTAGTTTGTGAAATATTAAAAGTGTCCATCATACCCGCAGTGTCCGTCTTTACCTACTTTCCCTTATATGGAGATTTGTATGGAAAAACGAACTTTTTTGCATTTTCTATTCTAATAAGCTCAAAATGGCCCAAACCATAGGTTTCATGACTTCAGATGGTAGGCTTTTTGATGCCCAACAACTTAGCCGAAGACACTAAAGAGCTAGGGTGTCCCAAAAAAATACTAGAGCTGTTCAAAGTTGAGTATGTCGAAATGTTGCAAATCATTTTTTCTGCCAACACTGCCAGTGTACCGGCGTCAGTCAGATTTCCATCTGAAGTAACCTCTGAAACACGTTGTAGACTTTACCTACGCCTAGAATATTGACCTAAATTTGTTTGCTTGATCCAGTTGAGTGTATAAACTCGTTACGACAGGTTACTTCTGATGGGAATCCTACTGACACCGGTGCATTGGTAATGTTGGCAGAAAACAAGATTTTCTGCATTTAAATCGACATACTCAACTTTGAACAGCTATAGCTCTTTTTAGGGACATCCTAGCTCTTCAGTGTCTTCTGCAAAGTTGTTCGGCATCTAAAATACTATACTTTAACATCATGTAGTGCATTATTAGGGCATTATTGAGCTTTCTAGAAAGGTAAATGCTAAAAAGTGGGTTTTCCCATATAAATTTTCATACAAATTTGAAATGCAATGCGCCAAGCGGAGACAAAAACAATCGACTCCCGGAAAGTTTAGGGTTGTGTGGGGCCCCAAAACGAACCAAAAAAACTTGTTTCTGGAAAATAAATTATTTTTCCCCACCCTAATATATATATATATATATATATATATAATATATATATATATATATATATATATATATTATATATATATATATATATATATATATATATATATATATATATATATATATATATATATATATATATATATATATATATACACCCAACGCAAACGGGGAACATTTTATTACTTTGGGGCAATTTTTTATTACTTATTGTGTCTTATGACTGCGCATTATACACAATTAGTAACAACTAAAAGTAACAAAAAATATGACGGCCACACGCTTGTATGTGTTTCTGCAGGAGAACATACAGCCAAGCACCACAATGCATGTGTTAGCAAAACTTCACTCGCTGCATTTGTATTGATGCAACGATCAGAATAATTTTTGTCCTCTTCATCCACACATAATGAGAATCTCACCCGTCAACCTCAAATGTCTAATTAGAAACACTTTCGTTTCGTCCCCAGTGTTTACATGAAATGGAAATATGTAATACTGTCTGACCAGAGTTGCCGAAGTTGCGAATATTGTTCTGGATGGGCACGAATTTTGTATTTTCAAACAGGTGCAAATGAGTTTCCATGAACCAATGAGTATGTTTTTTGGATAGCTTGCAAGAAAGCGAATGTTTTTGTTTTTCTCTAACGCAGTTTACAGATCGTGATGTCATTTGGAGACGCATTTGAAGTCTTTGAAATCATCAACGTTTGCATACTCTATGACGGGGAAAATGCTGCTTGGCAGCTCTTGTCATATTCTTTCTTTACTCCGTATGCATACAACGCGCGAACTAATACACGCTCACCGGATGAATTGGAGATTGAAGAAACTTGTAATATGTGCAACATATGCGACGGTGTGTGATTTTTTTTTCTTGCGATGGAAAGGGAGCAGTTTTAGACAGAAAAAATCGTGCATGTGGTTGAAACGACCATTATTAGATAGTCGAACTCCCGTAACACGTGCTAAATATATGACAGTATGTGTTGTTACTTGACCGGGGAAGAATTTTATTGCCTTTTAAGTAATAGGTTTGTTACCTTTAAGGCAATTTTGCGCTATTGCTTCTAAAGTAACAAGGAAAAGTTTTGCGTGTATATAATATATATATATATATATATATATATATATATATATATATATATATATATATATATATATATATATATATATATATATATATATATATATATATATATATATATATATATATATATATATATATATATATATATATATATATATATATATATATATATATATATATATATATATATATATACATATATATATATATATATATATATATATATATATATATATATATATATATATATATATATATATATATATATATATATATTAATATTTATATATATAAACCGCGAAATGTCCGAAATATACTTAAAAACCTAAATTAATCCACCTAGCGGTCAGATCCAGCCTTTCTCATTCAAACATTAATATTTGTAAAAATAGATTTACATGAATGCTTAAATCCAATAAAGAGGTATATTCACTCTTTGGGTTCTAAAATATTGATGTTGTAATTAGAGTATAAAATATGTAATTTGACGTCATGTTAGTGTTTAAGAAATAGCGAAATAAAAGAAATGACTCCTAATTTCGAACAATTTAATCACGAGCGATACCGAAACGTTCAGTTAGTACGATACCACGTTTAAATCATGTTGAGACCATTTATATTGATCAAAGCAGGTATAGTGTTGAATAGTCTTTGAATTTCTTTTCTTTCCAAAACTTTTGAACAGCATATCAAATTGTTATGAAGTTTGTTATTTGTAAGTTTGAGCGATGACTCGTTTGTAGGACACTAGTTATGTTCAGAAAAGTCGTGAGATAATAGACTTTCGTTGTTTTACAAATTAAAACATAACGGTTACTCAAGTTTGATTACAATCAAATGAAAAGGGAACGTATAGGGCAGCCAAACTTTAAAACCACGCGTACAATCATAATTCATCACTAGCCCGTTAATCTGATATCAATATTTTTTAAATCGGTTGTGTAGTTTCTAAGAAAATGAAGTTTCGTGATTTTCACATTTCGATACATTACAGACGAAGTTACAGTCCGATTACAGCAAAATTCAATAGGATGTTATGAGGCTAGACCTTCCATTTGATACTAATTCTATGTAATTCTATGTCAACCATCTCTGAGAAAAGTGAGTGAGTCCAAGTAGTCTTCGGAATATGTTTCTTTTCATTGCTGGATTTTCACATTTTTAAACACAACAGGCAAAGTAATAATCCGTTTGCAAAAAAAATCATTAGAGTCTTATGGGGCAACAAGACCTTCCATATGACACTGATTTTATAAAAATCGGTCCAGCCATCTCTGAGAAACATGAGTGAGATGAAATAGTCTCCAGAACACGTTTCTTTCCATAACTTCTGAACCACAAGTTCAATCTTCATAAAATTCAAAAGTTAGAAGTTTTTCAGGTAGCCCGTTCATTTGAAACCAATTTTGTTTAAATCGGTTGTGTAGTTTCTGAGATATTTATGTTTCGAGATTTTTATGTTCATAGCTTCTGAGATATAAGAGCGATTTTTACATTCTGACGCAGCGCCAAAACTAAAAGCTTAATTACAATGAAATTCAATAGTAACCTAAACGGACCCTTCATTTGACACCAAGGTAGAAAGAATCGGTCAGACCATTTCTGAGAAAAGTGAGTGCGAATAAAAGGTGCACATACACACGCACACACAAACATATACACCTATACATGCATACATGCAGAAAATGCTCAATTCGTCGAACTAAGTTAAGTAGTATATGCCATTCGGCCATTTGGATCACTTTTCTACCTTTTAATTAGCCAGTGATCGTTAGGCGAAAGTCAAAATGTTTACTTTCATTATGTGATTTCACATTTTTATGAACAACGGACAAAGTTACAATCCGATTGCAATGAAATTCAATAGCAACCTATAGGGCAACTAGACCTTTCATTTGACGCTAATTTTGTAAAAATCGGTTCAGCCATCTCTGAGAAAAATGAGTGAGTTTAAACAACCTCAGGATAACTTTTCTTTACATAACTTTTGAACCATACGTTCAATCATAACGAAATTTAAAAGTTAAGGGTTCTGAAGACAGCCCGATCATTTAAAACCAGTTTTATTGAAATCGGTTATGTGGTTACTGAGATATTAATGTTTCATGATTTTTAAATTTTGATACATAACCTCTAAACTAAAAATCCGATTACAATGAAATTCAATAGCAACCTATGGCGCAACTAGACCTTTCATTTGCAATAAATTTTATGAAAATCGGTCCAGCCATCTCTGAGAAAAGTGAGTGAGAAAAAAAAGTTGCACATACACACACACACACATACACACATACATACATACATACAGAAAATGCTCAGTTCGTCGAAAGAGGTCGAGTGGTATATGACATTCGGCCATTGGGATCACTTTTATACCTTTGGTTTTCCCAGTGATTGCTATACCTTTCTAGGAGAAAGGCAAAAATCTTTATTTGCTATGTTTTTAATCGTTTCTGCTGAATACTTTCGAAAAAAAATCGAAAGAGCTATTTACCCTGCAGATCGAGCTGAATATCAAGGAAAAATATAAACATGTCAGCCAAATCAGGAACTAAGTAAGTCAAAATGAGCGATTTGAAAATGAAAAACCACTTCTCTGTAAAATCCGCGTGAATTCTGAAAACCGCGTAAATTCCAAAATCCACGTAAAAGTAAAAATAAATCGTGTAAAAAGGCCGTGAATATTCTTTACACTACACTACTTATTCCCTTGTAGGGTAAGAAACGGCTTAAGCAGTAGCGCCTATTTTAATCAGTCAAAGAAAACAGACCTTAAACTTCTGAATTTTGATCAATATCGACAATTTCAATGATGGAAACGAAATCATCGATTGTCCAGCAGTCTTACTAATATAAGAAATACCGTTAATCACAAAGAAATCTGTGAACAATCTCCATTCGGAACAAATCGACCTATATTGCAGCCATTCAGGAGCCACTTCGGGTGCTGAAAAAAACGCCTGCAAAACAGATTGAAACTGCTTAAAATAGGTTCGGGGTGATTGGAATACTGTTCTTTCGATTGGTAACTTTAACTGATTATTGTTAAAATTTGCGAACTTAGTTTTACATTCTGAAAACAAGTTCTGACAGAGAAAATGATAGAGAACAGATTAATATACTTCTGTTTGAATTTCACCCAACTCATTTCGAGTATTTCGTCTCAATACACTAGCGGTTCCTAAAGCTGCTTGGAATATGTTCCCTACCCTATATTTTAATTGTTCCTGCAGCCTTGTTTCACTGCTGACTACCGACTGGCAATGAACATCCATTGCGAGAGGGATAGATCTAAAAAATCTAAGAGAATTACACACGATTTCACTTAGCTGCTCAGTTTGATTCGTTCAGGGTGAAGTCCCGGTTAGTAAAAGTTGGCACTCGAGGTGCACCAACAGAACTATCTTGCGACTATTTGCATGTCGCATCACCAGCAGCTAGCAATGGGCAATCTTTGAAAAATAATCGATTTTCCCAAATCGATTAATCAAAGTCAATAACAGCGATTTATAAGAAAATCGTGCCTGAAAAATCGATCCAACAAAAAATCGATTTTTGTTCGGTATAAGCTTTTTGCGACATTTTTTGGCTACTATTATGGAGATTTTGTTTTGTTTGCGTTTTCTGGTTTATCAATCATTTTCAACGAGTTTTCGTATACAACATCTACTAACGATACGGCATTTTTAGTTTATTGCCATCTTTTTTTTACCGCGTGTACTCTTTTGGCGGTTTTTTTCTACTAAGAATTTTCGCTGTCGCTCATCCCATAGACCATTTCACGAGACGTTTGTGAACTTGATTCATGAACGAAATATAATGCACGTGAAAGCATTATCAACATCAGCAGGATCCGTGACACCTGTCAGTTCGTGAAATGGTCTATTTTTTTTGGATGCACTAAGAGCAATCCAAACCTGTATAATTGGGTTGTTCAGCTATTCACGGATTTCCGATTTTTATATATCATCCAGAAGAGTGTAATTTTCTAAGCAAAACGTGATTTTTTAAAACTTTATATCATTTTCTTTCGGTTTTTCAATGACATATAAAAATTCGCTCTAAATCGCTACAATGACAGTTGGTAGATGGGCGAACTGCCATTGTAGCGGTTTCGAGCAGATTTCAAGCAGTTTTAAATCGTGATTTAAAAAGCGAAGGACAATGATAATTTTTTTTTTTAAATCACGTTCTACTTAAAAAATTTATATCTTTCAGATGGTATAAAAAACTGATATAGCTGAACAACCCAATTCATAAAAAAATCGGAACATCCGCAGCCAAACGCAAATAAACAAAAATGGCGAGCGCGACACTATGCAGAACAGAATACAGCACGCTATATACACGACCATTCAATTCAACTTTTGCAATATTTGAGTTAACGAATACCCCGCGCATATGTCTTTTCTACCTAAATCAAAAAATTGGTGCCTGATAGTAAACACCCACAACGATAGTAAACAACGTCCCTACGGAAGCCAATTTTCAAAAAGTGCACTTGCAGAGGTAGCAAATATGAAATAATATTGGCTAATATCTAAAATAGTAAATTAAATATCCAATGCAATGCAAAATTTCAGCTCAATCGGAATTCAGGAGTATTTGGTCTAAATTCCACTTTCTCGACTTATGAAGAAAAGCACAGTTTGTAATAGTTTTTTTTGTGCCAAATGTCTTATGCCTTGTTCACACTATAGCAGATATCACGTGACATCGCGTATCTTGTAACAAACAAACATCTAGTTTTCACGGAAAATTTGGAGTATGGGATTTGAAATCAAGATGAGCGATACTACATCATGTGAACGGGTTATTAGAAATGTATAAAACGTCGAGGTCGGGTGTTATCCAAAAAATCGAAATTTTGCTAACTGTTTGTGAGGGCGAAACTTTAAACACTACTTCTAAATACGTCAACCTTCGAGACGGTCTTGTGGTCTGGTAATTAGGGGCGTCAGGTAAGCGAACGTTAGATTGTTGCATCGAATATTGCTGTTTTACGAAGAATAATTGCTGCGACTTAAATTTGTTTTTTGACAGCAAAAACAATGTTAACGATCCTATGATTGAAAATTGTAACTGTTTCCGTGTTGAGAATATTTACATTCTAAGGCATGCTATTCAGTTCGAGGTGCAAACTTGTCTCGTCGTTCTTTTCATCCTCGCTAGGGATGGGCGAACGGCTCACGAGCCGTTAATATTAACTGGTTCTTAGGAAAGAGCGAAAGAACGAACGGCTCACGCAAAAGAACCACGGTTTTTTGGGCGCACCAGAACTGTTTGGTACGCGCGAACCCGAAGTTTACCGAGACAACACGAACTGTCAACGCTCGTGAATCATTGTGATCATTGTGAACCACGAGTCGGTTCAGAGCCGCTCTTGCAAAAGAACCGTTTCGCCCACCCCTAATCCTTGATATATTTCACAACGCATGCGTATTAACCAAATTTCATACGGGTTTGTCTATTGATGTCGCGTTTACAAAGGCAAAAAAATGGTTACTGCGTTAAAAATACTGGAGGGACTTAATTTGGCTGCGGATTGTTCTTTTTCAACTTGACGACAAGGTTATCCAGCTTCCCTAACCTACAGAAAACGTCAAAATGGTCTGCGTGCACTATCCGCCATGACCGCTCGTGGAAAGCTGGATATGCTGGAACCTTGTGGGGGTGGTGACATACTCATGAAAAAAGTTGTCATGGACGTAGACAATTGTTTGAGCCAACAAAAACATTTGAAATGCGTTTTTCTCGGTTTCATGTCTATTGAATTTTAGCCCATTCTCCAACTATGGTCATCCCGGTAAAAAATTGACACATTTTTCAGATCAGCGACCGAATTCCGAGGACACACTTCTTCGGAGAGAAAAAAAAAGAAATGAAGAAATTTTCTTCTCTTCAAAGAAAAGAGTTCTCGGAATTCGGCCGCAGATTACGTTAGCAACAATAAATGCAATCACTATTGTCTTCAATCCGCTTTGCACACATTTATTTTTCAGGCGAAAAAAAAAACGATCTTACCATCCAAAGGATCGATTCAGTAGAAAATCGTGCGCATAAAAATCAATTCAAAAAATCGATGAATCGACCCGAAAAGATCGATTTTGCAAATATCGAATCGATCTTGCCCATTGCTACTAGCAATGGGCAATCTTTGAAAAATAATCGATTTTCCCAAATCGATTAATCAAAGTCAATAACAGCGATTTATAAGAAAATCGTGCCTGAAAAATCGATCCAACAAAAAATCGATTTTTGTTCGGTATAAGCTTTTTGCGACATTTTTTGGCTACTATT
The DNA here is from genome assembly GCF_029784165.1 of Wyeomyia smithii. Taxonomy (NCBI): domain Eukaryota; kingdom Metazoa; phylum Arthropoda; class Insecta; order Diptera; family Culicidae; genus Wyeomyia; species Wyeomyia smithii. Next base: position 132,941,385 of record NC_073696.1, read on the forward strand.
ATGGAGATTTTGTTTTGTTTGCGTTTTCTGGTTTATCAATCATTTTCAACGAGTTTTCGTATACAACATCTACTAACGATACGGCATTTTTAGTTTATTGCCATCTTTTTTTTACCGCGTGTACTCTTTTGGCGGTTTTTTTCTACTAAGAATTTTCGCTGTCGCTCATCCCATAGACCATTTCACGAGACGTTTGTGAACTTGATTCATGAACGAAATATAATGCACGTGAAAGCATTATCAACATCAGCAGGATCCGTGACACCTGTCAGTTCGTGAAATGGTCTATTTTTTTTGGATGCACTAAGAGCAATCCAAACCTGTATAATTGGGTTGTTCAGCTATTCACGGATTTCCGATTTTTATATATCATCCAGAAGAGTGTAATTTTCTAAGCAAAACGTGATTTTTTAAAACTTTATATCATTTTCTTTCGGTTTTTCAATGACATATAAAAATTCGCTCTAAATCGCTACAATGACAGTTGGTAGATGGGCGAACTGCCATTGTAGCGGTTTCGAGCAGATTTCAAGCAGTTTTAAATCGTGATTTAAAAAGCGAAGGACAATGATAATTTTTTTTTTTAAATCACGTTCTACTTAAAAAATTTATATCTTTCAGATGGTATAAAAAACTGATATAGCTGAACAACCCAATTCATAAAAAAATCGGAACATCCGCAGCCAAACGCAAATAAACAAAAATGGCGAGCGCGACACTATGCAGAACAGAATACAGCACGCTATATACACGACCATTCAATTCAACTTTTGCAATATTTGAGTTAACGAATACCCCGCGCATATGTCTTTTCTACCTAAATCAAAAAATTGGTGCCTGATAGTAAACACCCACAACGATAGTAAACAACGTCCCTACGGAAGCCAATTTTCAAAAAGTGCACTTGCAGAGGTAGCAAATATGAAATAATATTGGCTAATATCTAAAATGGTAAATTAAATATCCAATGCAATGCAAAATTTCAGCTCAATCGGAATTCAGGAGTATTTGGTCTAAATTCCACTTTCTCGACTTATGAAGAAAAGCACAGTTTGTAATAGTTTTTTTTGTGCCAAATGTCTTATGCCTTGTTCACACTATAGCAGATATCACGTGACATCGCGTATCTTGTAACAAACAAACATCTAGTTTTCACGGAAAATTTGGAGTATGGGATTTGAAATCAAGATGAGCGATACTACATCATGTGAACGGGTTATTAGAAATGTATAAAACGTCGAGGTCGGGTGTTATCCAAAAAATCGAAATTTTGCTAACTGTTTGTGAGGGCGAAACTTTAAACACTACTTCTAAATACGTCAACCTTCGAGACGGTCTTGTGGTCTGGTAATTAGGGGCGTCAGGTAAGCGAACGTTAGATTGTTGCATCGAATATTGCTGTTTTACGAAGAATAATTGCTGCGACTTAAATTTGTTTTTTGACAGCAAAAACAATGTTAACGATCCTATGATTGAAAATTGTAACTGTTTCCGTGTTGAGAATATTTACATTCTAAGGCATGCTATTCAGTTCGAGGTGCAAACTTGTCTCGTCGTTCTTTTCATCCTCGCTAGGGATGGGCGAACGGCTCACGAGCCGTTAATATTAACTGGTTCTTAGGAAAGAGCGAAAGAACGAACGGCTCACGCAAAAGAACCACGGTTTTTTGGGCGCACCAGAACTGTTTGGTACGCGCGAACCCGAAGTTTACCGAGACAACACGAACTGTCAACGCTCGTGAATCATTGTGATCATTGTGAACCACGAGTCGGTTCAGAGCCGCTCTTGCAAAAGAACCGTTTCGCCCACCCCTAATCCTTGATATATTTCACAACGCATGCGTATTAACCAAATTTCATACGGGTTTGTCTATTGATGTCGCGTTTACAAAGGCAAAAAAATGGTTACTGCGTTAAAAATACTGGAGGGACTTAATTTGGCTGCGGATTGTTCTTTTTCAACTTGACGACAAGGTTATCCAGCTTCCCTAACCTACAGAAAACGTCAAAATGGTCTGCGTGCACTATCCGCCATGACCGCTCGTGGAAAGCTGGATATGCTGGAACCTTGTGGGGGTGGTGACATACTCATGAAAAAAGTTGTCATGGACGTAGACAATTGTTTGAGCCAACAAAAACATTTGAAATGCGTTTTTCTCGGTTTCATGTCTATTGAATTTTAGCCCATTCTCCAACTATGGTCATCCCGGTAAAAAATTGACACATTTTTCAGATCAGCGACCGAATTCCGAGGACACACTTCTTCGGAGAGAAAAAAAAAGAAATGAAGAAATTTTCTTCTCTTCAAAGAAAAGAGTTCTCGGAATTCGGCCGCAGATTACGTTAGCAACAATAAATGCAATCACTATTGTCTTCAATCCGCTTTGCACACATTTATTTTTCAGGCGAAAAAAAAAACGATCTTACCATCCAAAGGATCGATTCAGTAGAAAATCGTGCGCATAAAAATCAATTCAAAAAATCGATGAATCGACCCGAAAAGATCGATTTTGCAAATATCGAATCGATCTTGCCCATTGCTACAGCAGCGACTAAAGCCACGTTGGTAATGGGCGCAAGCGAAATGAAGAATGCCCTATGCTCGGGATGGGAATACCATGAATAACTACTTATAGTTATCAGTGAGGAAAAATATTATTAACTATTAGTAAAGTTTTTCTTTTGCTGATATTGCACTTTTTTTGTAGGAGAGATACTCTACAGTCATATAATTTTCACATAGGCTCAAATAAGAAAAATCTTAGGGGGCTGTATTCTTCTTAATTTTTTATTGGAAAAAATATCCAAAGCGATTAACGCTTATTTTTTTTAATTTTGTGTAGTATAGTATCGTAACAAAAAAAAAAAACAAATACAACTAAAACGATCACTTCAAGCGAGATTGACTTTCCGAACTAATGAGTTGAAAATCTTAACTACAGCCTCAACGCAAACCTCTTTCAGTAAAGCCTTCTCAGAATTTTCCACAGAATGCTTGTATTCAATATACCGTACTGCATCAAATTTTGAACAAAGAAGGGGCCGTTCAATAATTATGTAAGCATATTTTTCCACTTTTTCAACGTAACGTAACGTTTTAACGTAAGAACATTGCAACCCCCCCTAGGCCCCTAAGCTATGATGTAACTGCTTGCACTAAACAATCAACGCCAAATGAATTTTCTCATCGATGTTAATCTTGTTGGTTATTTTATTTTTCTTGCAGTAAAATGTTATTTATATAGATTTAAGCATGTTTTGTATATGAAAATAACGAGAGTTCAGAAAACGGCTTTGATTCAAATTCTGAACACTAATCACTAAGAAATAGAAAGGCAAACCGTCTCAATACTGACCGTCACATTTTTCAACGCCTGGAAGTGGTCCTACAGTAAAAAGCTACACACATGGGCGCCGACTTTAAAGAATTATTGAGGAAGGCGAGAGTTTCGAAAAAATCCGATTTATCTAATTTAAAAAAAAAATTGCGTGCGATACGTCTTGACGTTCAGTGATTGGAATGGCAGTTTTGATAGTAACTATCATAGACCACAATTTGCAAAATGACGTGAGGGTTGTAAAGCCTCAAAATAACAAATAAGGGAAACGAAAACAAAATAACAAATAAGGAAAACGTAAAAAGAGACGCCAACATTCTAGAATTACTGAGAGGGCAAAATGATACGTTGCCCCTCGGAAAAAATATTGGAGGGGCAAAAAGTACCCCCCCCCCCAAAGTTGGCGCCTATGGTTACACATAATTGGGTAAAGAACAGTAAAGGAACAAAATGGTATATGATAATCATACTTTTAATTACACTAACTATAATAATTCGATTTTTATTCTGAAGTGTTCGATATTTGAATCAGAACGGTATGTCCATTCCAAACTTCTTCCCAAGGTGCGGAGAGAAGCTTTTCAGCATTTTTTTTATTTTTTCTAATAAATTATTTAACAGAAAAATTATACAAGCAAACAATATTGAGGAGAGCTAGACATGAGAATTGATCCTGCGTGCTGACCTTACTGAGCTCCGTTTTCAATCGCCGTATTACTGAGAAGCCTCTCTCCGCCCCTTGAGAAGATGTTTAAAATGGATACACATTGCGGTAACCTGTAGCGTCTCAGCGGAAGTCAAACCTCTTCCGGTTTGTCGTTAATACGTTCACATTCCGAAATCTCAGACTATGAGAAAAATTGCTCATAATTTAAAGTGACCAGACGTCCCTCGTTTCGCGGAACAGTCCCGCCGTTTGAACAAATTGTCCCGCTTAGAAATACGTCCCGCGAAATGTCCTACGTTCATCAAAAGTGTCCTGCACGCTTTTGAAATGTCCCGCGGTTTCAACAAAATAAAACTGCTACATTCTTTTCACTTGGATAACGTTCCTCTCTGACAAGCATCACTTTACTCATCATTGTGTCTCTTTACGTCTACAACCACCAAATAAAAGGTGTGTAGGTACGGTAACCAGCGGTATTCGGCAGCTCCGAATGTTTTTATTGTACAGTCAGGTTTTTTACGCGGTTGCTTTCTTCAAACACTCAAAAATGGTATAAGATATCGACTTCGTTCCATTGACGTTTTCCGTTTTCGGACAAAGATTTCAAAGATAAATCACAATTTTTGGTTTAAATACTGAAAATTTGTAACATTACATTTTGGTCTTTAGAATGACCATATTCAATCAAAGTTCGCACGTTTTGGGACGGTTTCCTACGTTATTTTTTTAACACAATTTAGTATTTTTTTACGCGGTTCCATATGAATTTGGAACGTATCCCCGCGTAAAGAAACCTGACTGTGTTTACTATACTTTTAATATTAATTACAATATTGATGCGCTTGAAATGGAACAACATTATAATGTTACTATTAATTTAGATAAATGACTGTGTTTACTATACTTTTAATATCAAATACAATATTGATGCGCTTGAAATGGAACAACATTACAATGTTACTATTAATTTAGATAAATGTTACGTTACATTTTGATAACCTTGAAATGTGCATAATTACTAACAATCGCAACGTAACAACTACATTACCAAAAGGATATTTCATTACATTACAAGTAAAGCAATTTTGTTACATTGCATGTACGTTAAATACTGTTACATAACAATGTTACCATTCTTTTAGTAACAGTTATGTTGTAATTAGATAACTTTGTAACGTAACAATGTTACTTTTGTGTTACAGAACAGCAACATTGTGTTACATTCAATGTTGACCGGGCTGTAACAATCTTGATATGCCAGAATGGTAAAAAGTACAGAATTATATCGAATTCTGTTATCATACACTTGAATGTTTAAAAGTGTGTTTTTAAGCATGTTTATAACAAAATTTGTTACATTCTAACTAATTCTGATCTTTTTCTGCCAAAAACCTTACAAAACTCACTATAATTCGTTATAATCAGTAAAAAATTTTGATAGAATTTTAATATTTTAACTATTAACGAGACCAAGTTTAAAGCACAAGTTGATACAAAAAGTAACAAAATATCAAGATTTGTTATAATCCTGATATTTTTGACTGATCGGGAAACGTTTATGTGCTTTTTCGATTTCATTACGGTCAAACAAATTTCACCGTGGATTTGGCGAAATGATAAAAATTGTTTTTTTTTTCTTGGATACAATTGTAATTAATGATATTTTGAGTAGAATAATGCACTTTAATAGTGAAGGTAAGAACTAGATTCAAACGAATAAACAAAAAAAAGTTTTTTATTGTATTTTCCTTCCTAGCAATTTCTCGAATTCCCTCAAATCAAATACCTATGTATGCACTACTGAGGGGCCGTTCCTAAACCACGTCGTCATGAAGATGGGGACGGGGGGTGTTTGTCAAAAGACCACGCCCGGGGGGAGGGGTTACCGAAATGGCCACGTGGTCTTTTATCCTGCCTTATAACTTATTGTTACCGCCAAGTCAAGAATGATGCTTTTGCATTTTAGAAATATAGAATGTACTGAAAATTTAACAATAAAAATGTAGAAATTTTAAGCGAATTTTTGGTACTTGACAAATGAAAAGACCACGTGATTAAAGTTGAAAGAGGGTGGGTACGAGGGGTACAAAAAGTGATGAAAATATGACCACGTGGTTTAGGAACGGCCCCTAATTTGATTTTATTCTACCTATTCTAGCATAAATGAGAGAGACTAATGCTTGTTTATGTGAAACAGTGGAACTACTACTTTCAAATCGACGTTCTATGACTTATTTACCGAAATGGCCACGTGGTCTTTTTTCCTGCCTTATAACTTATTGTTACCACCAAGTCAAGAATGATGCTTTTGCATTTTAGAAATATAGAATGTACTGAAAATTTAACAATAAAAATGTAGAAAGTTTAAGCGAATTTTTGGTTCTTGACAAATGAAAAGACCACGTGGTTAAAGTTGAAAGAGGGTGGGTACGAGGGGTACACAAAGTGATGAAAATATGACCACGTGGTTTAGGAACGGCCCCTAATTTGATTTTATTCTACCTATTCTAGCATAAATGAGAGAGACTAATGCTTGTTTATGTGAAACAGTGGAACTACTACTTTCAAATCGACGTTCTATGACTTATTTACCGAAATGGCCACGTGGTCTTTTTTCCTGCCTTATAACTTATTGTTACCACCAAAACAAGAATGATGCTTTTGCATTTTAGAAATATAGAATGTACTGAAAATTCAACAATAAAAATGTAGAAAATTTAAGCGAATTTTTGGTACTTGACAAATGAAAAGACCACGTGGTTAAAGTTGAAAGAGGGTGGGTACGAGGGGTACACAAAGTGATGAAAATATGACCACGTGGTTTAGGAACGGCCCCTAATTTGATTTTATTCTACCTATTCTAGCATAAATGAGAGAGACTAATGCTTGTTTATGTGAAACAGTGGAACTACTACTTTCAAATCGACGTTCTAGGACTTATTTACCGAAATGGCCACGTGGTCTTTTTTCCTGCCTTATAACTTATTGTTACCACCAAGTCAAGAATGATGCTTTTGCATTTTAGAAATATAAAATGTACTGAAAATTTAACAATAAAAATGTAGAAAATTTAAGCGAATTTTTGGTACTTGACAAATGAAAAGACCACGTGGTTAAAGTTGAAAGAGGGTGGGTACGAGGGGTACACAAAGTGATGAAAATATGACCACGTGGTTTAGGAACGGCCCCTAATTTGATTTTATTCTACCTATTCTAGCATAAATGAGAGAGACTAATGCTTGTTTATGTGAAACAGTGGAACTACTACTTTCAAATCGACGTTCTATGACCAAACTGCTATGCTTTTCGAGTTCGGTTTACGGCTTTACGGTAGTTGGTTAACTGGAATATTCTATAGCGAACTTCTAGATTTTATTAGAATTATTAATTATTAGAACTTATAATCAATTAGGTGAATTGTACCTACTAGTTTTCTCTCTCACAAGTTGCTATCTCTCATAAAAGGAATATTTAGTACTTGCGAATTAGCTGAAATTTATTCATCGAATATTCCATCACGCCGTCTATTTTGTATGGAGAAGGCGTCATTACGCCGTGTGTGTAACTAGGCCTTAAGGACGTGTCCAACGCCGTTATTGATATTTATAAAGTAAGAGTTGATGAATTGTTGCACATTGAAGATGGTGTAAAATTCCAATGAACTATTCATGTCACTCATGCTCTCTTTGGAACCTCACTAGCTCTGGTCAATCCCAGAGGTGTAACTGTGTGCGGACGGCGAAGCTTATGTTTATGTTCATGTTCAATTTCAAATAAATCCATTTAACCAAGAGAAGCTTAACCGAATTGTTAACAAAATCCAAAGAACATAAAAAAGTATTTTCTTTTTTTTTTCATATATGTCTTTTTCTTTTCTTTCAGCAATTTTGGCTGCCAAAAATCAACCATGGGGGCAGATGTTCATAAAGTATATAGTACAAGTTGATTCCACGTTACTTCGAATAGATAACAGAAACATAACATTACTATATTGCAGTGCTTATAAATCTAGTCAAAGGAGCAATATTATTGAAAAATCATTAGCAGCTGTGTTTATGCAACGATTCAATTGTTGCCTGTAACATGCGGAGAAATTTGAAAATATTTTTGATATTAGTCGTATCGTGGATTTTGGTTGCCGTATATTATTTTGAAGGAAGCTACAAAAACCGAAACCGTGCACTGCGGTTGCGCGATAAACAAATGGTTGTAGCAACCCCACAACAACTAGTTCACAATTGGCAACAGATCCAGTACAATCCATCCACATCACCTAAACAGCATGTAGTACATAATTCTTTGATGCATTTGTCTTCGCCGCGACACACATGGGATTATTTTGACGAGATAGGATACATACAGAAAGGTAGTTTACAGCAGGGCGAAGACCCTTACCTGCGAAATCGATTCAATCAGCAAGCAAGTGACAATTTAAAAAGCAATCGTGAGCTTCCTGATACTCGAAATCCAATGTGTCGAAAAAAATGGACAACTCATCTTCCACCCACAAGTGTAATCATAACGTTTCACAATGAAGCTCGCAGCACACTTCTACGCACCATAGTTAGCGTGTTGAACAGATCACCTGAACATTTGATACATGAGATTATTCTAGTGGATGATCACTCGGATTTTGCAGAGGACGGTCAGGAATTAGCTAAGATTCACAAAGTCAAGGTGATCAGAAACGATAAACGGGAAGGTTTGGTAAGGTCACGTGTTCGAGGTGCGGATGCAGCCGAAGCAACGGTATTAACCTTTTTAGACAGTCATTGCGAATGCAATGTCGGGTGGTTAGAGCCTTTATTAATCAGAGTAAAGGAAGATACTACTCGTGTAGTATGTCCTGTGATCGATGTTATTAGTATGGACACGTTTCAATACATTGGTGCTTCAGCAGATTTACGTGGTGGTTTTGACTGGAATTTGGTGTTTAAATGGGAATATTTAAGCAATGCAGAAAGACACGATCGTCAAAAAGATCCTACAATTCCAATTAGAACGCCTATGATTGCCGGCGGCTTGTTTGTGATAGATAAAAAATATTTTGAAACATTAGGGAAATATGACACACAAATGGATATCTGGGGCGGCGAAAACTTAGAAATCAGCTTTCGTGTGTGGCAGTGTGGTGGTAGTTTGGAAATAATACCATGCAGCAGAGTAGGTCACGTATTCCGGAAGCGCCATCCATATACATTCCCGGGTGGTGGAAGTGGAAACATTTTCGCAAAAAACACTCGCCGTGCTGCGGAAGTATGGATGGATGACTTTAAACAGTACTACTATGCGGCTGTGCCATTGGCGAAAAATATACCTTTTGGTAACATTGACGAGCGACTGGAACTTAAGGAACGCCTGCACTGTAAACCTTTCAAATGGTACCTAGATAATGTTTATCCTCAACTGACTATACCTGAACAACAGAGCAAAGGCAGTCTACGACAAGGGCCATACTGCATAGACACACTTGGTCATCTAGTTGATAGTATAGTTGGCCTCTATCACTGCCATGATAGCGGAGGTAACCAGGATTGGATCATGACTAAAAAAGGACAAATAAAACATCTCGACTTGTGTATAACGTTACTAAACTTTTCAGTACGATCACGTTTTAACGTTGTAATACTGAAGTACTGTGACGAATCAGAAAACCAACAATGGCACAAAAGAGAAGGTGGGCTGATACAACATAGTAAAATTAATGTTTGCTTGGATTCTCGTTACGTCAAAGAGAAAGGCATTACAGCAGAGAGATGCAACTCTGCGCTTGAATCACAGCATTGGAAATTTTCCGCTAAGTGAAACTTCACATTGGCGTACTAAATCGAATCTTTCCTGGATGTTTTAGCAACAATGTTCTTCAAGTACTGAAAATTTTTGAGAATTAGTTAACTGTTACAAAAAACATCGATCAATTATATAATTCAATTCAGTAAACATCGTGATTGTACATTCCAAATAAATATTTGTTTTTATTATTATTATTTATATAATAAAAGCCTTACAAAAAATTTAAAATGCATTTATATGGGTGTGACTAGCAGATATTAGATAGATTTTTGCTTTTATTTATGGGTTAGTAGCTTTCAAAAATTTAATTATGTTTGAAGAGTCGTTTCATGAACCAAAAGTTTCATAGAATGGATATAACTCAGATATGCTACCAACGATTTGTATTAAGTTTACCCAGAGATAAAGAACATCCTAACAAACAAACTGGCGTTTACCGTTTTGATAGTATTTTTTAATAATAACGGTCTGAGGGAGCATCGTGATTATTCTACATGACGACAGCGTAGCACGCTCACTCGTGCTTTTCGATCCAGTTGCTTTTTAAATTTCGATCAATATAGTATGTTGATTACAAAGCGTTTGCGAGAGCTATGAGAAAGCCATTGGCCTAGCGTAGTGGGGGCGGTGGGGTGGTCCGCCCAGGGTGTCACCCTCTGGGGGGTGACACCCATGAGAAAAATTTTCATACGTGTCACTTTCAAACCTTCAACAGGGTAATATCCGTAAGATTAAATATCAATTAGGTAGGTGGGGGTCACGATTTAACCCTCAAAAATTGTATAAATTTGTTCCTAATCTTAACCAATTTTAAAAAAAGGGTAGATTTGGTGCATTTCTAAATGAATGTGCTAACTCTCACAATTTGATAACAAAGTGATTTCACTGCAACCTGGTGGGGGTGACACCCAGGGGGAAAGGGGTGACACCCAAATTTTTCGCCCCGGGTGTCACCCGGTCACGCTACGCCACTGGAGAGAGCTTTTAACTTTCCAAAAAAGAGCGGTAGATAGCTCACTCACCCTGAAGAACCGTCTCTTTGGATCAGTTCGCGAGCGGATTACCCACCTCTAATAATCACGTGTTTTGTAATGTCTTCACATATATTTCAATGTCTTCCATTTGTCTTCACAACCAAGGATGTCTTCATAGTGGGGCAAATGTCTTCGATTTGAGGACATGTTTTCCAATCTGGCATCGCTGCTCATCACCCTTTTTACTGCAACGCCAGCTGTCAGTCGAACAGATGATGTCTGGGTGACAGATCAGGGGGACGGCAGCATCACAAACAAACAGACGTACCACTACATACAAAATTTCCTGTTCCTGCTAACTTGTGCGACACCTATTGGACATGTTCCGCAAAAGATAAATTTTCACCCTTCCTGCTGTTTTGGCAGCATGACGCGCGACAACTGTCAACTGAGTTCAAAGAAAAAAAGCACTTCAGCACCACCACCGCTGCGACGGGAATATTCCGCAAAACTGAAACTCATTTGAATTGACCGCTGTTTTGATCCACGAAAATAAATTTCGTGGTACGTCTGTTTGTCTGTTGCAGCATGTTACCATACCTTACCAAACAGTCCCAAGCCGTGTTGTGGCCTTTGCTGTACGTAAGAGTCGTCTCCATTCCACTCGGTCGTCTTCCACCTGATCGATCCAACTTGCCCGCTGTGCACCTCTCCGTCTCGTCCCTGACGGATTGGTTTCAAGAACCATCTTTACCGGGCTGTCGTCCGATATCCTTACAACATGCCCAGCCCACCGAAACCTGCCTATCGTAGCAGTGTGCACGATAGATGGCTCCCCAAGCAGTTCCTGCAATTCGTGGTTCACTCGCCTTCTCTACACTCCGTTGCAGTCCACCGAAGATGGTACGCAACACTTTCCGCTCAAAGACCGCAAGGGCGCGTTGGTCCTCCACAAGCATAGTCCATGTCTCATGCCCGTAGAGGACTACCGGTCTGATCAGCGTCTTATAGATGGTGAACTTGGTGCGGCGACGAATTCTCGATCGGAGCGTCCTCCGGATACCAAAGTATGCACGATTTCCTGCCATAATGCGCCGTTGAATTTCTCTGCTGGTATCGTTGTCGGCAGTTACCAGTGAGCCCAGATACACGAACTCGTCGACCACCTCGATTTCATCACCACCAACTTGAACTCGAGGTGGAAGGTTAGCACTGTCTTCTCGTGAACCCCTTCCTTTCATGTACTTCGTCTTCGATGCATTGATGACCAGTCCAATCCGTTTGGCTTCAGCCTTTATCTTCACAAAGGTCCGAGCCACAATGTCGATATCATCGGTGAAACCAAACAATTGAACTGACTTTTGGAATATCGTGCCTTTCGTGTTAATCCCCGCTCTCTAATGCCACCTTCCAGGGCAATGTTAAACAGTAGGCACGAGAGATCATCACCTTGCCTTAAACCTCTTCGGGTTTCGAAGGGGCTCGAGAGTGCCCCCGATACTCGAACTACACACATCACTCCATCCATCGTCGCTTTGACCAACCGCGTCAGTTTGTACGGAATCCGTAGTCGTGCATAATTTGCCATAGCTGGTCCCGATCGATTGTGTCGTACGCCGATTTGAAATCGATGAACAAATGATGTGTGGGCACGTTATATTCGCGGCATTTCTGCATAACCTGCCGAACCGCGAATATCTGAATCGTGGTGGCTCGTACACCCATGAATCCCGCCTGGTAGTGCCCCACGAACTGCTTCGCAAATGGTGATAGTCGACGGCAGAGTATTTGGGAGAGTACCTTGTAGGCGGCGTTCAGCAGAGTGATTGCCCAATAGTTGCAGCACTCCAGCTTATCGCCCTTTTTATAGCTGGGGCACACAATACCCTCCATCCACTCCTCCGGTTCTCGTTCTTCCTCCCAAACCTTGACAATGACTCAGTGCACGGCTCTAGCCAGTGCTCCTCCCCCGTATTTCAATAGCTCGCTGAGAAGTTGGTCCACTCCAGCAGCTTTATTGTTTTTCAGTCGGCCAATCTCCTCCTCCACCTTCAGGAGATCGGGGGCTGGAATCCAGATGTCTTCTGCTCGTGCACCAAGGTCAGTTGCCATACCGTCCTCGCGCTCTACTGCATCGCCGTTAAGATGCTCGTCGAAGTGCTGCTTCCACCTTTCGATCACCTCACACTCGTCTGTAAGGCGGTTGCCGTCCAAGCTCCTGCACATATCGGCTTGCGGCACGAAGCCTTTGCGGGGGCTGTTCAGCTTCTCGTAGAACTTCCGAGTGTCGTTAGCTTGGTATAGCTCTTCCATCGCTACGCGATCTCGGTCCTCTAGCCGGCACTTCTTCCTTCGGAGAACCGAGTTTTGGCTGTTCCATGCCTGTCGGTATCGTTCCACGTCCGCTCTCGTACGGTGTTTATTTATTTATTTATTTATTTATTATCTATTTTCATCTGACCATATTGGTTTCCATGAAAGTTAGTGGATGGGGAAAAGCCTTTTGAGGCCATCCTCATGAAGGCATAAAAACCCCATCATCTTTTGTTAAGAATATATTTACAATTTTACACATTTACAATTTGTCAATAATAAAACTACAAACATTACGAACTAACATTAAATTCAACAAATATTACATTGTATTGCCCCGAGTCAGCATATAAAACATAGGTCCCAATTTTATTCTATATGGTCAATTAAAAAATATTAGACATAGTCACCTTCCGGAGGAATTTGGTCGACGGTTCACCGAATTCGAAGATCTCTTCAACTGAAGTGAATGCTCGAACAAATGCAGTGACAGGTTCATTGTAACCGAACATTGTGCGATGCACTCTGGGTTGTAGCAATCCAGCGGACCTTAGTGGGCGTTGCAGAGCGCGAAAATTCAGCAAAGATAGGGTCCTCGGTGAGTCAATTTCGCCATTCAATAACTTGGCCACAAATCCGGCTTGCTGGATTTTCCTGCGTCGTTCAAGCGTGTCATGGCCAATATAGCTCGGAATACGGTGGTAGGTTAGCGGGATCACGCCAGGGAAAATTTCTCAATGGTCTCACGAGTGAACAGTATAAAGCCTTTAAACAGTATGGATCATTAAAATCACTCAATCTTATAATCTTATAGTCAAACAGGACAGGATTCGCAATGCGATGGAATGTCATGATCTGGCATTTCGCAATACTGGCTATGAGCCAGTTTCTGCGGCACCAACTTATAAAAATATCCAGCAACCTTTAAAACTCACGACAATCATCAATGGTCCGCACAGCTAAATACAGCTTCAGATCATCAGCATACACCAGCTTACATCCAGCACTTAATAGCAATGTCACATCGTTGAAATAAAGTAAGAAAAGGAGCGGCCCCATATTACTACCTTGTGGTATTCCAGATGTATTGGAGAACGTGGAGGATAAGCAGGAGCTCAACATCACGCGTAGTGTCCGACCACATAAGTAGGATCTTAGCCAACCAACAAACTGTTGCGATGCACCAAGTCTCAAAAGCCTTCGTAAAAGTATGCGATAATCAATTCGGTCAAAGCTGCCTTTAAATCAGTGTATATGACGTCGATCTGGGCCTTCTGCTCCATATGCGATATGCAAGTCGTTGTGAAGTCCAAAAGATTTGTGGTAACAGAACGTCCTGGCATGAACCCGTGTTGGTCGCTAGCAATGTAGTTTTTCGTAAAAGATAAGATTCTCGAGGTAACCACAATTTCAAACAATTCAGACGAGGCAGAAAGACTGGTAATGCCCCGATAATTCCTAATGTTACGCCGATCCCCACTTTCAAATACAGGAAACATGTACGACTGCTTCCAAATCTGCAAAAATTTTCCTTGCTCAAATGATCGGTTAAAAATGCGAGATAAGGGTTCAGCTAAAACGGTTGCACAGCGGGACTACTGCTGGGATTCCATCGGGCTCCAGTCTTTTCGCAGCTCCCAGTATCATATCCGCAGTAATTTCAAAAGTACTTAGATCAACTAAGTTTAGCGGTAAATTTGCCGAAGCAATCTCTGCATCCGATTCGGAAGCAGTGCTGTCGACAAAAACAGAAGCGAATAATTTAGCAAACAACTCACATGAATCCAGGGAACATGCTGCTGCTTCAGTTTCATCGAGGTAAACATTAGAAGGAATTAACGAACACTTTCGCTTCGAATTTACGAAGATCCAAAACTGTTTAGGCTTTCGACGGAGATCAGTTTGTACCCGCATCACATAGCTTTTGTATAAGCTGGCGTTCAATCGACGAAAATCTGTACTTGCTCGTTTAAAATTACTTTTTGTCTCATTTGTTTAATGTTTCGGTATTTACGCTGCCAAGCATTACGTATACGCTTCAGTGCACGTAGCCGCGATGTAGCCCATGGAGGGGAAGCGGGCTTATTAACTGTCGGTAAATTTTGCCTCAGCCACTGACATAATGTTTTACTAAACGAGTTAGCTAGATCGCCAACATCAATTACTCCGTAAAGATTCTCCCAGTCGAAACTTTGTAAGTACTCTGTAAGAGCCGTAAAGTCAATTTTGCGGTAATTCAAAGCTCTAGTGCTGTCCGCTGACGATTCCGGTGGCGTCATTTTGAATACAATTGGCAACGATATAACTAGCGGAGGATGATGTAGGTCAACGGGAACAAGTGAGGCAACACAAACATCGACAACACAAGTTTGCTCGGAAGAACAAAAAATAAGATCGTGCATGCGGTCGAGATGGTTTAATTGCTGGTTCACTTGGCGCCAATTTAAAAAGTTCATGCCATCAATCAGCGCAGCATTTGCAGCAGACAATTGAGAAGAATTGGTGTGCGTTTCACTCTCCTGTGTCCAAACGATGTGAGGCTGATTTGAATCACCACAGATTAGAACGTTATCACCAGCTGATCTTTTATTGCACAGCTCGCTGACCGAGGCAATATGTGCGTCAATTATGGCTGGATCGTTGCTTTTGTCTGGCGGGATGTACACTGCACAAAGCACAACGCATATCTGTTCCAGATGGTTGCCATGTAAAGTATTTACCAGAGCGCTCGGGTATCGTTTATTGACGGCGACCAAAACTCCACCAAAAGAACGTTTGTCACTGTTAATAGAGCTTCTATCGCACCGGAAAATATTAAACGTGTCGCCAAACCGTTGCTGTGAGTTGATGCGGCTGTCCAGTCCAGTTTCAGTCAACACGATCACGTCGAAATTGCAGTCGGTAGTCACAAGGTAAAACTCGTCGATTTTTGTGCGTAGACCTCGAACGTTTTGGTAGAACAACCAAACAGCATTCGTATGTTGAGCAGTGTGCTGAAAAACACAACTACTCAGTACATGTTGCCGGGAAAAATCATCAGAATACTCGCCTTTGGTGGAAACCCGAAGATTCCCACCGTCCACAGTAAATCGCAAAAATTCGTTACCAACAGGCTCATGTTCGTTGCTAGCAGTGTAGTCGGCATCGCATATTAGTTTTTTGGTATGTCGACAAACTCACGAAAAAGCAATCTAGTAGACCACGAGGCAGAATGCAAAGCGACGTTCTTCAAGTCCGGATCCAGGCCGATTTTATAGGACACATACGAGTAGTTGGATGTATCCGTTCCTTTCCGAACGAGCCGAACAACAGCAGCAGGTTCGGTTGTATTCAAGCAGCGTGAGATGATTTTTGCCTTTCTCCTAGAAAGGTATAGCAATCACTTGCAAAACCGAAAGTATAAAAGTGCTCCAAAGGGCCGAATGGCATATATCACTCGACTCAGCTCGACGAGCTGAGCATTTTCTGTATGTGTGTGTGTGTGTATGTGTGTGTGTGTGTGTGTGTGTGTATGTGCAGATTTTTATTCTCACTCACTTTTCTCAGAAATAGCTGGACCTATTTTCATGAAATTATTTGCAAACGAAAGGTCTCGTTGTCCCATAAGACCCTATTCAATTTCATTGTAATCGGATTTTTAGTTTAGAGGTTATATATCAAAATGTAAAAATCATGAAACATCATTATCTCAAAAACTACACAACCGATTTGAACAAAATTGATTTGAAATGAACGGGCTACCTGAAATACCCTTAACTTTTGAATTTCATGAAGATTGAACTTGTGGTTCAAAAGTTATGACAAGAAACGTGTTTTGAAGACTACTTAATCTCACTCATGTTTCTCAGAGATGGCTGAACCGATTTTCATAAATTTAGTGTCAAATGGAAGGTCTAGTTGCCCCATAAGACCCTATTGATTTGTTTTGCAATCAGACTATTACTTTGCCTGTTATGTTTAAAAATGTGAAATCCAGCTATGAAAAGGAAAATATTCCGAAGACTACTTGAACTCACTCACTTTTCTCAGAGATGGCTGACCCGATTTCAACAAAATTAGTGTCAACTAATAAGTCTAGCTGCCTCGTAATACCCTATTGAATTTTACTGTGATCGGACTGTAACCTCGACTGTAAAGTACCAAAATGTGAAAATCACGAAACTCATTATCTCAGAAACTACACAACCGATTTGATCAATATTATTATCAAATGGGCGGGCTAGTTAAGGGTTAACTGATGAATTATGATTGAACACGTGGTTTCAAAGTTTGGTTCCCCTTTACGTTCCCATTTTATTTGATTATAATCGAACTTAAGCAACCGTTATGTATTAAATTGTTTATAAAACAAAGAAAGTCTATTATCTCAAAGATTACATGACTTATTTGAACATAACTAGTGTCATACGAACGAGTCATCTCTCAAACTTACGAATAACAAACTTCATAACAATTTGATATGTGGCTCAAAAGTTATGGAAAGAAAAGAAACTCAAAAACCTGCTTTGATCGATATATGTGGCCTCAACATAAATTAAATGTGGTATCGTACTATTTGAACGTTCCAAATTCATTGATTTCTTGCGATGTGTTTAAAGTCTGCAAATGCACGATGAATCGGCCATAGGATATGATCAAATTCAAATAACAAATCGTTTGAAATGATTGGTTTTATCGAAATGACAACATCCTCGACCTTTGGCTTCTGTTCATCACCTTAATTCTGAATATATCCATATTGGGTGGTATTCGGTCATTTTCAGCAGATTTTCTGGCATCAATATGACACCGGAAATACTCATATTGGGAGGTATTTAGTTATTTTGGTTGTTTTCCAGAAACTAAAAGTGGTCGTCTTAAAATTCAAAATGGTGTCAAGGGTCAATGTATGGTTTCCATGCATCATCTCGATTACGGAAATATCCATATTGAGTATTATCCGGTCATTTTCGACTGTTTCCTAGAAGTTGCCATTAAGCAATTTAAAATGGTGCCTGAGGTCAATTGTTAGCTCATTGCATCATTCTGGTTTCAGAGATACTCATATTGGAAAGTATTTGGTTATTTTAGGCTGTTTTTCACAAACCGGAAGTCGCCATCTTGGATTTCAAAATGGTATTGAGGATCATTTCTGGCCTCTGAGCGTCATTCTGGTTGAAGAAACACCCATATTGGGTGTCATTCGATCATTTTCGACTGTTTCCCAGGAACCGGAAGTCGCCAACCTAGAATCCAAAATGAGGTCTGTGGTCGATTTCAGCTGATGTGTATCATTCTAGATCCAGAGAGAGCGCGCGCGTTTCCGCGAAGCCGGACGCCGCGCAATCGACCGGGGGTGGGCCGCACATTTGTGAGCACACACCCGCACGCACGCACGCACGCACGTACGTGAGTGATGATGATGATGATGATCCTTCTAAAGCTAAATATCACCACGAGACCGATAGCGAACAAGTACCGTGAGGGAAAGTTGAAAAGCACTCTGAATAGAGAGTCAAAAAGTACGTGAAACTGCCTAGGGCTCAAGCCCGTTGAACTCGATAAAAAACAGAATAATTAAAACTAGGCTGGAGCGAGTGATGGAAGAACATCGGATCTTGAGTGACGGGCAGAAATGCTCGAACTCAGAGCGTAGCATATTTCAAGCCACTCTCGCTCTGAAGGATCGTATTGCGAGCCTGCGACATCGCCGTCGCGCTGGGAAACTAATCAGTTTTGATTTCGATCACGCATTTGATCGGGTCCGACACTCATTCCTTTTCGAGACCATGCGCTCGCTGGGTTTCAATCGGGATCTCATCGCTTTACTCTCGCTCATCGCTAGCCGATCCACCTCTCGGCTGCTGATCAACGGACATCTCTCTCGTTCGTTCGAAATCCAGCGCTCGGTACGACAGGGAGACCCGTTGTCCATGCACCTCTTCGTCCTCTACCTACATCCACTAGTGTGCAGACTGGAACGTGTGTGTGGAGATGATTTACTAGTGGCCTATGCAGACGACATAAGTGTGATCGTCACATCGATCAATCAGATCGACGAGATGAATGGGTTGTTTACTCGCTTTGCGAATGCTGCTGGTGCAAAATTGAATCTTTCCAAGACGGATGCCATTAATGTGGGATTTTATGAAGGAAACCAAATTGACACCCACTGGCTGCAAACAGTCGACACAGTCAAAATTCTGGGTGTGGTATTTGCAAATTCTATACGGCTGATGACGACGTTGAACTGGGACACTGCAGTAAGGAAGTTCAAGCAACTAATGTGGTTGCAGTCGCTGCGTATGCTGACGCTGCACCAGAAGGTCATAATACTCAACACATTCGGTACCTCCAGGATATGGTACCTTACATCCGTATTGCCTCCCTTATGTGTGCACATTGCAAAACTAACATCAACAATGGGTATGTTTTTATGGAGAGGCATGGTCGCACGCGTACCCATGACGCAACTGGCGCGTAGCAAAGAAAACGGTGGACTGAAACTGCAATTACCGGCGCTAAAATGTAAGTCGCTCGCATTAAACCGTCACTTACAAGAGATCGACTCCCTCCCTTTTTATAGATCCCTTCTTTTTCATGCAAATCCTCGCCCTGCAATCTCGATTGATTTCCCTGATCTCAAAATAATCCTTTCAAACTTGTCCCAACTTCCCCATCAAATCCAACAGGACCCATCCACCGATCAAATCCATCAGTACTTCATCCAACAGACTGAGGTACCAAGAGTGGAACGCAATCATTCAGCAAACAACTGGCCCCGCACGTGGCGGAATATTTCAACAAGAAAGCTAAACTCGGCGCAGCGATCACAACTCTACTTACTAGTGAATGAAAAGATAGAGCATCGCAAACTGCTTTTCACAATGCAACGTGTGGAAAATGAAAATTGCATATACTGTGACGACAACACAGCTGAAGGACTCCATCACAAATTCTGCACATGTGCACGAGTCGGTCCAGCTTGGACGGTTCTTCGGCGGAGGACTACAGAAATCATGGGAGGATGGAGACGGTTCGATTTCGATGATTTAGTAAGGCCTGCTTTACCAGGAATAAACGAAAGGCGGAGAATAGAAATCCTAAAAATTTTTATAAAATATATTTGTTTTGTTAATGCATGTAATGCCGCTAGAATAGACTTAGCCGAATTGAATTTTTACCTAGATTTAGACAATTGACAAATTTTGCATTAAAAACTCAGACTAATAAACAAGATTATAACAAAAAAAAATACTCATGTTAGACGGAAATCAGCAATTTTTGGCCACAAGTTGCCTTCCTACAATTCATAATGGTGTCTGAAGTCGATTTGTGGCTCCAGTGCATCATTACGATTCCGGAAATACCCATATTGGGTGGTATTTGGTCGTTTGCCGCTGTTTTTCAGAAACTGGAAGTCGCCATCTTAGAATTCAAAATGGTATCTGTGGTCGATTTTAGCTCCTGTGTATCATTCTTTATCCGGATATTTTTATATTGGGTGGAAATCGGCCATTTTTGACTGTTTTCCAGAAACCGGAAGTTGCCATCTTACAGTCCAAAATGTTGCCTGAGGTTGATTATGGAACATATTTGTTACCACTGAAAACATTCGCCTGCCAAATATGGTTCCATTTAGTTGATTAGTTCGCGAGATGTGCAGAAAATTGTGCAGAAATATGTGCTTCCAGAAGAGGGAGGGGCGTCGAACCATTATGAACATATTTGCTACCCTTTAAAACATCCACATGCCGAATTCGGTTTCTTTTGCTTGGTTTGTTCTTGAGTTCTGCAGAAATTTATGTTTCATTTGTATTGGACCCTTCCTTTCCGAAAGAGGGAGGGGTCTCAAACTATCATAGGAACCTTTCGTGGGACCAAAAACCCATACATACAAATTTTCACGTCGATCGGTTCGGTAGTTTTCGAGCCTATATGTATCAGACAGACAGACAGACCGGACTACATTTTTATATGTATAGATTACAACATCAATATTTTAGAACCTAAAGAGTGAATATACATTTATTGGATTGAAGCGTTCATGAAAATCTATTTTTACAAATAAAAGTTTGAATGAGAAAGGCTGGGTCTGACCGCTAGGTGGATTAATTTAGGTTTTGAATATCATTATCGGTAAGTTGCGCATTCAAACCCGACAGATATAGCCAAACGCGTTTCTGTACTGCAATTGAAGTGATGGATGGCACTGAAAGATCGCTTGAATCGATATTGTTTTCACCACGATCAGGTTGAACCGGGATGGCAACCCGCTCTGTTCGGCGACGCTTTATATTTTTGTTGGGTCATACTGGAGTGGCAAACGAGGTAGATGGGGTGCCAAGAGCAGAACTCCCATTGGGCAATTCTCGCAAAAACCAGGCCACTAGTGACACGAGGTCTTTGCAAATTGATTTTAGTTCGATTGAACGCAGTGAAAAATTAATAACTGCAAGCTCTCAAACTTACGAATAACAAACTTCATAACAATTTGATATGTGGCTCAAAAGTTATGGAAAGAAAAGAAACTCAAAAACCTGCTTTGATCGATATATGTGGCCTCAACATAAATTAAATGTGGTATCGTACTATTTGAACGTTCCAAATTCATTGATTTCTTGCGATGTGTTTAAAGTCTGCAAATGCACGATGAATCGGCCATAGGATATGATCAAATTCAAATAACAAATCGTTTGAAATGATTGGTTTTATCGAAATGACAACATCCTCGACCTTTGGCTTCTGTTCATCACCTTAATTCTGAATATATCCATATTGGGTGGTATTCGGTCATTTTCAGCAGATTTTCTGGCATCAATATGACACCGGAAATACTCATATTGGGAGGTATTTAGTTATTTTGGTTGTTTTCCAGAAACTAAAAGTGGTCGTCTTAAAATTCAAAATGGTGTCAAGGGTCAATGTATGGTTTCCATGCATCATCTCGATTACGGAAATATCCATATTGAGTATTATCCGGTCATTTTCGACTGTTTCCTAGAAGTTGCCATTTAGCAATTTAAAATGGTGCCTGAGGTCAATTGTTAGCTCATTGCATCATTCTGGTTTCAGAGATACTCATATTGGAAAGTATTTGGTTATTTTAGGCTGTTTTTCACAAACCGGAAGTCGCCATCTTGGATTTCAAAATGGTATTGAGGATCATTTCTGGCCTCTGAGCGTCATTCTGGTTGAAGAAACACCCATATTGGGTGTCATTCGATCATTTTCGACTGTTTCCCAGGAACCGGAAGTCGCCAACCTAGAATCCAAAATGAGGTCTGTGGTCGATTTCAGCTGCTGTGTATCATTCTAGATCCAGAGAGAGCGCGCGCGTTTCCGCGAAGCCGGACGCCGCGCAATCGACCGGGGGTGGGCCGCACATTTGTGAGCACACACCCGCACGCACGCACGCACGCACGTACGTGAGTGATGATGATGATGATGATCCTTCTAAAGCTAAATATCACCACGAGACCGATAGCGAACAAGTACCGTGAGGGAAAGTTGAAAAGCACTCTGAATAGAGAGTCAAAAAGTACGTGAAACTGCCTAGGGCTCAAGCCCGTTGAACTCGATAAAAAACAGAATAATTAAAACTAGGCTGGAGCGAGTGATGGAAGAACATCGGATCTTGAGTGACGGGCAGAAATGCTCGAACTCAGAGCGTAACATATTTCAAGCCACTCTCGCTCTGAAGGATCGTATTGCGAGCCTGCGACATCGCCGTCGCGCTGGGAAACTAATCAGTTTTGATTTCGATCACGCATTTGATCGGGTCCGACACTCATTCCTTTTCGAGACCATGCGCTCGCTGGGTTTCAATCGGGATCTCATCGCTTTACTCTCGCTCATCGCTAGCCGATCCACCTCTCGGCTGCTGATCAACGGACATCTCTCTCGTTCGTTCGAAATCCAGCGCTCGGTACGACAGGGAGACCCGTTGTCCATGCACCTCTTCGTCCTCTACCTACATCCACTAGTGTGCAGACTGGAACGTGTGTGTGGAGATGATTTACTAGTGGCCTATGCAGACGACATAAGTGTGATCGTCACATCGATCAATCAGATCGACGAGATGAATGGGTTGTTTACTCGCTTTGCGAATGCTGCTGGTGCAAAATTGAATCTTTCCAAGACGGATGCCATTAATGTGGGATTTTATGAAGGAAACCAAATTGACACCCACTGGCTGCAAACAGTCGACACAGTCAAAATTCTGGGTGTGGTATTTGCAAATTCTATACGGCTGATGACGACGTTGAACTGGGACACTGCAGTAAGGAAGTTCAAGCAACTAATGTGGTTGCAGTCGCTGCGTATGCTGACGCTGCACCAGAAGGTCATAATACTCAACACATTCGGTACCTCCAGGATATGGTACCTTACATCCGTATTGCCTCCCTTATGTGTGCACATTGCAAAACTAACATCAACAATGGGTATGTTTTTATGGAGAGGCATGGTCGCACGCGTACCCATGACGCAACTGGCGCGTAGCAAAGAAAACGGTGGACTGAAACTGCAATTACCGGCGCTAAAATGTAAGTCGCTCGCATTAAACCGTCACTTACAAGAGATCGACTCCCTCCCTTTTTATAGATCCCTTCTTTTTCATGCAAATCCTCGCCCTGCAATCTCGATTGATTTCCCTGATCTCAAAATAATCCTTTCAAACTTGTCCCAACTTCCCCATCAAATCCAACAGGACCCATCCACCGATCAAATCCATCAGTACTTCATCCAACAGACTGAGGTACCAAGAGTGGAACGCAATCATTCAGCAAACAACTGGCCCCGCACGTGGCGGAATATTTCAACAAGAAAGCTAAACTCGGCGCAGCGATCACAACTCTACTTACTAGTGAATGAAAAGATAGAGCATCGCAAACTGCTTTTCACAATGCAACGTGTGGAAAATGAAAATTGCATATACTGTGACGACAACACAGCTGAAGGACTCCATCACAAATTCTGCACATGTGCACGAGTCGGTCCAGCTTGGACGGTTCTTCGGCGGAGGACTACAGAAATCATGGGAGGATGGAGACGGTTCGATTTCGATGATTTAGTAAGGCCTGCTTTACCAGGAATAAACGAAAGGCGGAGAATAGAAATCCTAAAAATTTTTATAAAATATATTTGTTTTGTTAATGCATGTAATGCCGCTAGAATAGACTTAGCCGAATTGAATTTTTACCTAGATTTAGACAATTGACAAATTTTGCATTAAAAACTCAGACTAATAAACAAGATTATAACAAAAAAAAATACTCATGTTAGACGGAAATCAGCAATTTTTGGCCACAAGTTGCCTTCCTACAATTCATAATGGTGTCTGAAGTCGATTTGTGGCTCCAGTGCATCATTACGATTCCGGAAATACCCATATTGGGTGGTATTTGGTCGTTTGCCGCTGTTTTTCAGAAACCGGAAGTCGCCATCTTAGAATTCAAAATGGTATCTGTGGTCGATTTTAGCTCCTGTGTATCATTCTTTATCCGGATATTTTTATATTGGGTGGAAATCGGCCATTTTTGACTGTTTTCCAGAAACCGGAAGTTGCCATCTTACAGTCCAAAATGTTGCCTGAGGTTGATTATGGAACATATTTGTTACCACTGAAAACATTCGCCTGCCAAATATGGTTCATTTAGTTGATTAGTTCGCGAGATGTGCAGAAAATTGTGCAGAAAATTGTGCAGAAATATGTGCTTCCAGAAGAGGGAGGGGCGTCGAACCATTATGAACATATTTGCTACCCTTTAAAACATCCACATGCCGAATTCGGTTTCTTTTGCTTGGTTTGTTCTTGAGTTCTGCAGAAATTTATGTTTCATTTGTATTGGACCCTTCCTTTCCGAAAGAGGGAGGGGTCTCAAACTATCATAGGAACCTTTCGTGGGACCAAAAACCCATACATACAAATTTTCACGTCGATCGGTTCGGTAGTTTTCGAGCCTATATGTATCAGACAGACAGACAGACCGGACTACATTTTTATATGTATAGATTACAACATCAATATTTTAGAACCTAAAGAGTGAATATACATTTATTGGATTGAAGCGTTCATGAAAATCTATTTTTACAAATAAAAGTTTGAATGAGAAAGGCTGGGTCTGACCGCTAGGTGGATTAATTTAGGTTTTGAATATCATTATCGGTAAGTTGCGCATTCAAACCCGACAGATATAGCCAAACGCGTTTCTGTACTGCAATTGAAGTGATGGATGGCACTGAAAGATCGCTTGAATCGATATTGTTTTCACCACGATCAGGTTGAACCGGGATGGCAACCCGCTCTGTTCGGCGACGCTTTATATTTTTGTTGGGTCATACTGGAGTGGCAAACGAGGTAGATGGGGTGCCAAGAGCAGAACTCCCATTGGGCAATTCTCGCTGAAACCAGGCCACTAGCGACACGAGGTCTTTGCAAATTGATTTTAGTTCGATTGAACGCAGTGAAAAATTAATAACTGCACATAAATTTGTTCCATTTGGTGGACCCCTTGTTCGCCAAGGGGTGAACAAATTTTTAGAAAAGTGAAAATCGCATATTTTTATCGAGCTATATTTCAAATATTTGTCCCAAAACCCTCTACAAACAGCATTTCATTATACGGAAAAGATCTAGGACTTACATGTGAAGTAATCAAATGTTTGACCGCCATCTTGGATTCGCCGCCATTTTGAATTTTATCATTAAAACGCGTTTTGGAACAGGTTGGCAACCACCGATTTTAATTCTGAGACTACCATTGGAAAGCTGAGAAAAAATCCTACAAGATACATTTAAAAAATCAGGTGTGTCGCGAAAGAAACGTGGCCGTCGAGCCAATTTCCTATACCGAGTTTTAACATTTCCTACGCGCGCCGCGCGATCGATATAGCAGCAAGCGCTGCTTGCCACGCAGCGCACACTGAACGTACATAGTTTAGTATGCACGAAGTACATGTTTTGAATAGGTCTTTATAAACAACTTATTTGGATAGGGTTGAACTGCCATAGATGGACTACTTTCTTTAGTGGACAAGATACTTCGCCAGACAAATGGTGACCATTCACCCATTTGTAGTTTACTACTTGTTAAATGGGAGGTTAGAGCATAAAAGTTTAATCATAATAACACCTGTTCTCGACCACAACTATGTGTTTGTTCACTGTTGCTTCAATGAATTGTTTAGTTACATGAAGAGAAATCTGCCACACGTATCAAAAACGCATATTTTCTCTAACGGCGCTGAAAGTCAATACAAGAATAAGTATAATGTTACAAACATTACGTTTATGAAAGATGATTTCCAAATGGACGCGGAGTGGAATTTTTACGCAAGCTCGCACGGGAAATGCCCAAGTGACGGAGTTGGTGGAACCATCCAGCGAGCTGCCTGTAAATATAGCTTATCTCCCAACAGAGACAGGCTGATTACAGATGCGGTATCGTTCTACGAATGGGCTGTGGAAAACCAAAGCAAAACAATGGCATTCACTTACGTCGAGCAAGCGGATTACGAAGCGGCTCAAACTAAACTTCAACATCGGATGGAAAATGTCAAAACTATCAAAGTAACGCAGAATTATCACTATATTTCACCTCAAGAGCAATATAATTTGTTTGCTAAATAATATTCCAATAGTTCTGAGAGTAAAGTCAAAAACCTCAAATGCAAAGCTTAAGACGTTGATTAATGTATTGGTAACAATTGAGTATTTTCTTCGTGTTTTCATTATTTCACTTGTATCTTGTCCACTTAAGAAAGTAGTCCATCTATGGCAGTTCTACCCTATCCAAATAAAATGTTTATAAAGACCTATTCAAAACATGTACTTCGCGCATACTAAACGATCTGCGTTCAGTGTGCGCTGCGTGGCAAGCAGCGCTTGCTGCTATATCGATCGCGCGGTGCGCGTTGGAAATATTAAAACTCGGTATAGTAAATTGGCTCGACGGCCATGTTTCTTTCGCGACACACCTGATTTTTCAAATGTATCTTGTAGGATTTTTTCTCAGTTTTCCAATAGTTGTCTCAGAATTAAAATCGGTGGTTGCCAACCTGTTCAAAAACGCGTTTTAATGATAAAATTCAAAATGGCGACTAATCCAAGATGGCGGTCAAACTTTTGATTACTTCACATGAAAGCCCTAGATGTCTTTTGTATAATGAAATGCTGTTTGTAGAGGGTTTTGGGACAAATATTTGAAATATATCTCGATAAAAATATTCGATTTTCACTTTTCTAAAAATTTGTTCACCCCTTGGCAAACAAGGGGTCCACCAAATGGAACAAATTTATGTGCAGTTATTAATTTTTCACTGCGTTTAATCGAACTAAAATAAAAAAATCATTTTTCAAAGACCTCGTGTCACTAGTGGCCTGGTTTCAGCGAGAATTGCCCCGTTCATCGATATTCGATAGAAATTGTCGATTTTTTTGCTTAAACCGTCACCAACCTCGCAGAGTTTTTGAGCCTAAGCCGGCAGTTCAGTGAGATGTGAAGTTTGTGCGGGTTGCTCTAACTGTGGTAGTTGCATATCTTCTATATATGAGCGAATAAAACGACCGTTCAGCAATTCTCTGCATTCCGGGCAAATGAACATGATTTTGCCAAGTGCGAAAAGATCCTTGCACACTCTACTCTTAAAACCGCAGCATTGTTGGTTTATGTGATAACAGTTTTAACAGAAGCCACATCGGATTGGTTCGATATCATTGACAGCTTGTTTACATTCTCCACACAGTTTCTTCTCCATTCTGTTTTGATTCAGTTCGTGGCGCCAAAAGCGGCCAAATTCGACGAAGGATGTGTTTTACTATCAAAACAAAAAATGGTAGCCTGTACAACTTGGCTGAAGAATCCACACAATAAAATTGATCGTTGGCGGCAGCAAACTAGTGATTCAACGATATTTCACAACGTTCGGGTAATTTAACAGGTACACTTCACTATACGCAGGTGAATATCACAAAAGAATAGCTTAATCACTACGAAATGTAAACTAGATTGAGAAAATCGAAAAGCAGTTCACTATACACTTAACGAAAGAGTGTTGCAGCATTCTCGCCCGTGCTGCATTCTTCCCCTCGTTTAATCGTTTGCATTCGCCGTCAAACCAGTCATTTCTAGGATTCGAGGTCCTTGTACCTAGTAAGGCTACAGCAGCAGCATGTTATCTCTCTCTATTTTAAAGAAGTAAAAATTCTTCGTTACTAAAGTGGTAGGTGAAACATCTTACCTAATGGGTTTATTTGTGCCGCGTCAATAAAACACTCACTCCACGTCAAAACAGGATATTTATTGTAAAGACAAACCAACCGCTCAGAGTGCGAGTTTCATGGTCATAGGCTTGACAATTCCGGCATTGCTTGGGATTATGGATACTTCCATGCCTCTTGGAGTTTTCTCATTTTATTCGCACATTGAATAAAACACGAGCTTTTTAAAAATTTTAAATTGCTTACTTTGGTACGATCAAAATGTACTAACTGTCGAAAGGTACATTGTTCACCTCTTCATAAATACACCTTGTCCACTTTTTCACAACCCTGTCATTCATACCTACTATGTATGCACACCTTGTTTTGCTGGTGTGCGCGCCGAAATAGAGAAAGCATCATAATCCTAAAACTTGCTAACGCGTCGTGACGTGTTCTATAACTCGTTAAATACACTCCGTATTTTCTGTAAGTTCTCGCGTGTGATTGCTTTCTCCCCTATCCGAAATTCCTTGCGGGTGCTTCGTTGCGTATCCTGTACTCCGTCGACACCAACTAATTTTCCTGGTGTATTCAAGTATTATTAATTGTCAAACAATCTTAAATTTCATCAACAGTCTGATCATTTTAAAGACCTTTTAAAACAGCCTTTAACGGTTTCTCGTTTTTGGCATCATAAGTATAAAATTTGTACATCTTCTCAGTCAAAAACTGTAATAGATGTAAAATACGAATTTCGCCTTGGCGGCCAATATGAAAATTACTTTCACATCAGAAAGAAATGATGAAAGTTCTAAACGAAAAGCTTTAAAATTTGCAACTATTTAACTTTCTTCATACCGGCATTTTGCTCAGAATGAAAAGCTTCAAATTCTTGATCACCTATAGAAGCAAGAATTTCATACCTATTGCGTTCTGAATCACTCGGAGGAGAAGCCTCACGTTTTCTTGTAGCCGCGTCAAAGCGAGTTTTTTACATGTTGAAAGCGAAAAATTTCCAATATCTCTCGGTAGTCTAAGACTGAGCCTCGAGCTGTTGGTAAAATGCGACCATTCGTCAAGGCAGTTCAAGTCGTACTAATGAACATATCCAACTTAAATTTTGGTTCAAGCTTGCCATGTTCATTGTTCTTATGAAAAACTGTATATCCTTCATTTATTCCAGATGGCTTGGCGTGTCTTCGTTTCGTTAGTCCGCATACTTCTTTCCTTCAAGCTTCTCGATAGCATATGTTTCCCGTACTCCTTCTTGGGAAGGCAGCAAATGTGAGAAAATTTTGGAGCTAGTCCCCCTAACAACCCAACGAAAAAATACGGGTTTGATTATTTTCACATCCCTGTCATGAACGTCATCCCCATACATTTCGCTTGAAGCCGTTTTTCTCTGGCTCTCTGGCTCGATTATACGTCAAAAGGCTGTCAGTGCTTGCGAAACAGCCGATTAAGCACCGTCCATGCCAGATCAACTGTTGCTGCAAGTGGTGTAAAGAACTGCAGAAAGCGAAAAACGATTTTTTTGTGTTAAACGTTTCATGGATTTTGTGCAGGACATAAATTGTCACGTTCAAACATGTTTCAACATGTTCCGGATAGCCCTACATTCAATATAGTTAGAAGCACGCAAAAAATCTGTACAGTAACACATGCGGCACAATGAACGGAGCTTATGACCATATTTCCAACAGTAGCGCCATCATCATCGGCGGCGGCTTCAGGAAACTGTTGCCATGACATCGGTCTGATTATTTTCAACATAGATCCATTCCTGCGATTTTGGGCACACTTTGCGTGACCAACTTCGAAATAGGGTGACCATAAAAAACGACTGTTTTCGATGTATTTAATTTGAGAAAAAATCATAACTTTTGAACAAGTTGATCGATTTTCGATCTTTTTGGATCAAATTATAGGTAATTACTTCTAGGTTTAGGTTTGGTTTATTTGACACGCTGTTATTACTTCTAGTTATAAGAAAAAATACCAAAAAAATTAATCTGAGTGCTTTTATATGCATAATGGATGAAATTATTGAAATTTTTGTCATGTTTTAAAATTGAAATTACTCAAATTTAAAAAAATAACATATTTTTTAAAGTTCCTCTATTCATAGAGTCAAGCACGCCCTTCAAAATGAGACCAAGAGATATTTTTTATGTTTGCCAAAAAAAAAAAGAATGACAAACAAATGAAAAACGCTATTTTTATGAAAAACATTAACAACTTTGAGTAGAATTGAGATATTTACGATATCGGCATTGCAAATTGTTTCCCTTAAGAAGCTCTAAAAGACAGTTTTAAGGTGAAATTTGAAATAAAAAAAGCTAAAGTGCAAAATGTGTTTTTGTTTTTAATATAAATCGGTAGTTTTCAAAGATAGAGAAAAACTTTTTTTACAAAGATACTTAAAATTAATGTAGCTATAACATTGTAGAACAAGTTTTTCTTCTTTCTACAAAAATAAAAAAGTTAGATACTTGATTGCATCGAAAATTTTGGTCACCCTAATTTTTGATAATTTTTTTTCTCTAAAATATTGCTATACACGCTGCTTTATTTTAACTCTAATTTGATTAGTATCTACTCAGTTTGGTATTCTTATGCAAAATGTCAAAAAGTGAGTTTTCGGGTACTGGATAATTGAGTAACATTTACCCAAATTTTCATAATTACCATGTTTACTCAGTTTTGAGTTATTATCCATGATGTTTACTCACCCCTGAGTATATGTATATGTCAAAAGTTTTCAACAGCGATATTATCTGTTTCCGAAGAACAATTGTTGTCGCTTTTTATTCGTTTGCTAGCAGTAAGTATTTGATCTTTCATCAAATCAATAATTTCCTAATCAATTACATGACAAACAACATGTAACAATATTCCATTAAAATTTCAGCCCAACATCATTATTGCAGACGATTTGAAAACACAAAAAAAATCTCTTCAAAATGAACAACCGCATGTTGTGTGTCCTGCGATGCCGTATTAAGTCGGGCTTTTATTCGTGATAATGAACGGAAACATTTGTATCGATGTACAGTGCCCAATACATGCAATCGATACAATTTAAATCCTTCGCAGTGTTTGGTGACGGATGATGACGGATTTTCTGGTGTGCGTACTGTACAAAAACATGAGCCACAGTTCACGGGCAACTGTGAACCGGTTGGTTGCCGCATTATATAAAGACACGTGAATGATTTAAAACTTTCATAATGTTTCGATGAAAAATAAATCTATGATTTTGATTGTTCTGAATTAATTTTATTTATTGAGTCAGATTTACAAAAACCAGAAATCATCAAATTTCCAAATTTAGGCAAACTGGGTAACTTGTACTCATTTTCGTTAATTCCTGGTTTGCATAAACAGAGTAGATTCTAATCAGTTTTTGACGTATGACGCCCTTACTCAGAAGTGAGTAACCGTAAAAGTACTCAAATTAGGGTACCTCCACTTTTTTCAAAAAAGGGTTATATCTAACTCACTTTAGAGTAACAAATAATGAGCGTGTAGAGCTCTAGACCCAGATTTTCCCCTAAATTTGATTGCTGGACCATTTTGGATTGTGAGATTATCATCACGCTGCTTTATTTTAACTCTAATTTGATTAGGATCTACTCAGTTTGGTATTCTTATGCAAAATGTCAAAAAGTGAGTTATCGGGTACTGGATAATTGAGTAACATTTACCCAAATTTTCATAATTACCATGTTTACTCAGTTTTGAGTTATTATCCATGATGTTTACTCACCCCTGAGTATATGTATATGTCAAACAGCGATATTATTATTACAGTTTTTAACAGCGATATTATCTGTTTCCGAAAAACAATTGGTGTCGCTTTTTATTCGTTTGCTAGCAGTAAGTATTTGATCTTTCATCAAATCAATAATTTCCTAATCAATTACATTACAAACAACATGTAACAATATTCCATAACAATTTCAGCCCAACATTATTATTGCAGAGGATTTGAAAACATAAAAAACATCTCTTCAAAATGAACAACCGCATGTTGTGTGTCCTGCGATGCCGTTTTAAGTCGGGCTTTTATTCGTGATAATGAACGGAAACATTTGTATCGATGTACAGTGCCCAATACATGCAATCGATACAATTTGAATCCTTCGCAGTGTTTGGTGACGGATGATGACGGATTTTCTGGTGTGCGTACTGTACAAAAACAAGAGCCACAGTTCACGGGCAACTGTGAACCGGTTGGTTGCCGCATTATATGAAGACACGTGGATGATTCAAAACTTTTATAATGTTTCGATGAAAAATAAATCTATGATTTTGATTGTTCTGAATTTATTTTATTTATTGAGTCAGATTTACAATAACCAGAAATCATCAAATTTCCAAATTTAGGCAAACTGGGTAACTTGTACTCATTTTCGTTAAATCTTGGTTTGCATAAACAGAGTAGATTCTAATCAGTTTTTGACGTATGACGTCCTTACTCAGAAGTGAGTAACCGTAAAAGTACTCAAATTAGGGTACCTCCACTTTTTTCAAAAATGGGTCATATCTAACTCACTTTAGAGTAACAAATAATGAGCGTGTAGGTATACGATGCCTGTTCAACATTTATTAGATCAGAATGTTTAGAAGCATATTAACTTTAAACGCACCAATCGTCGTATTACAGATTCGCGCGAAACAAATTCTTGCGAACATTATT
Source organism: Wyeomyia smithii (assembly GCF_029784165.1). Lineage (NCBI taxonomy): Eukaryota > Metazoa > Arthropoda > Insecta > Diptera > Culicidae > Wyeomyia > Wyeomyia smithii. The sequence continues at coordinate 132,974,356 of NC_073696.1, forward strand.
GTTAATAAAAAATCATTTAACAAGGGCATTTCAACTGTCGAGCAACGATTTAACAGATGTTTAAAAACTATTTTATTCGACAGGTCGTTTAACAAGTGTTGAATGAAATATTCTGCTGTTGTTGTACAAAACTCTCTTCGCCATTTCTAAGCAACTGTGTGTCGGATAATTTCTCCAAATTTAACTGAACAACCAGAAGTTTTTTATTTTCCATTTCGGTTTTTGTTCAACTGTATCCTAATAAAAGGGATCCAATAATTGTGAAATGCTGTAAATGATTTGAAAGTACATAGTTGCTGAATCTGTTAGTGGTTTAAAAAAAGGTTTATATTGCAATAAAACAATCATACAAACGCGTTCAGAATGATGCTTCATAAAACCGGTGATCTTGCGTTCACGTCTATAAGAGCTAATAAATTGCTCATTGAAATACTTCAAACGCATGTATGCAGCATTTAAACAACTCGTGCAGAATAATAGTTGCTTGGTTGCCGTTTGAAACATTCCAATCCAATAGCTTTTATTAGACGAGAACGCCACTAACCTTTAAAGCGCTTCAACGCAGCACTTGTTTATTAGTGTTACTGGTAATCACTTGCGAACTTTTGAACAATTTCTGTTAAGCTAGAGTTCCACCATTGGATAAATGCGTAGGCTGACCAGACGTACCGTTTTGAACGGGACAGTACCGTTTTTTCGACTGTTTTTAACCGTCCCGTCTTTTTGCCATTTCGTACCGTTTTCGAATACTTCTTGAAAAATCTTAAATAGAGCTTTGCATTGAAATTTCCCCAAATGGAAAATAAGTTTCCAAGCAGTCAGGATTTTCTAATATTATCGAGTACGTTTTGTGCTTTCCTGACAGTACCGCACCACTTGAAGGACATCTTCTTCCGTGAATTGATGAAAAAGTCGCGATTGAAAGTTGATTTGTTGGTCAAAATCTCGATCATCATGTGACGAATTTTAGGGACTCATTGCAAAAAATCACACTCTTTAGAATCGGGCAAGTTTATCAAAGCAATGAATTATTGTTTGTATGCTTTGGTTGGTAAACATTTTCAAAAATCAATTTTATCATGTGTGCCATTTTTTGAACCCAATTGTCCCGTTTTTATCCTGAGAAAATCTGGTCAGCCTATAAATGCGTCAACAAAAAATGCTGCAACGTTTGTACAACAAATAATTCAACGAGTTGTTTATTCAGCGCCGGCTGCTCCTACACTGCTTTTATTCCACATTTGCTTCTATAAAGGCTTCCAAATTGTTACTTGGGCGAGAATAAATATTTTACGATTTGAGCAGTTTCTGAATACAAGATTTTGAAGCGCCTGTTTACCCCACTAATCTTTTCTGCACAGGCAATATGATGTTTTTGTGTCCATGCAAGAACAACATTGATCGAAAATTTCGTGTAAATTTTCCACAAGGATTACGTTATAAATCACTTGTACACTAGCGCCGCATGGCGACCTTATTAAATTTTTTTTTCGCTGATGTACGAGGCTGGCGTCATTGGTAGCGCTATGAATTGCTAATACTGAAATCTTCACACAAGATTGGAACTCAGCTTGGACGTCGGTCTGCGGTTTTACACTGTGGCTTAACTTTTGAATATAAACGGTTTTTAAAGTTATTTAATTAACTTTAGCTCTACTCCTAATGCATTTGCAGTCAAACCTTAAGGGCACAACAGGGTTGCTATATTGTTATATTGACAATATTCAATATTTTAGTCACTGTATATATTTCACTAGTCTGGCCGAGTGGATTCGGGAACCAATTAATAGAGATGGGCGATACTAGCATCGATACCAACGGTATCGATACTAGTAGTAGCGGTATCGAGTATTTTGGCATCGAAACTCACCGCGAGAGATGAGTGCCGATATCGATACTTTCTAAATAATGATTTTTGCAAAAAAAGAATCGCAAGTCTGATACCGATACTATTGAAACATCGATAATCGATGCTCCTTTAGCCGATACTTCGATACCTGGTATCGAAATTCATTGAAGTATCGCGATCCCAAAGTATCGATACTTTCGTCAGTGTCGCCCATCACTACCAATTTAAACTAACGTGAACCAGTCAATGAAGACTCTCCCAAGAAACAATTTGGAAGATGTTATGAGAGCAAATGTGGAACAAAAGCAGCGTTGAAGCAAAGATGACTAGAACAAGATACCTGACTCTTGCAGAATTCATCGGACATGATTGTCGCTGCGCGTGAGCAAAAGTCGAACTAATTTATACACTGTTAATATGATGTATACTTAACGTCAAAATCAAATGACTACAACGCCAAGACATGACTGTGACAATGTGTAGTGACAATTTTATGAGAATTTAAGTCATCAGATGGCAGCACTTACCGTCGGAAATCGGTCGTGTTCAAAATGTATGAAAAATATGGAAGTTAGGTATCTTGTTCAGGTTATCTTTGGTTGAAGCAATCGATGCTGAATAAACAACACGTTGAACTATTTTTTGAACAAACGTTGCAGCATTCTTTGTTCATGTACTTATACAACAGTGGAACTCTAGCTTAACAGAAGTTGTTCAAACGTTTGCAAATGATTACCAGCAGCACTAATAAGGAACCATTCAAATATTACATAACGCGGAATTCGACAATTTTCAATACCCACTCACTCGCTTTGCATAGTCTCATTTTGTAAGGTGATGCCCACTGAATTTTTTGACAGCTCATGAGCATCCAGAAGTATTGTTGACCTTTGTTACAGCTGGTTGAGATCGATAAAATTTTAGCTTTCTGTTGTTGCATTCGATGCTTCCGTACCGTTCACTTGTTTTCAAAACAGTCAAGTGCAACGTAGTGATTTATCATAAAACCAACTATGGAGATTGTCAAAGAAGGTTAGTTCAATCAATCTGTAAACTTGAAAGTTTTATAAATAGTCTCAATATTGCCAGGGAACATTCCAATAAACACAAAAATTCTGTAAATGAGATTTTTTGTATGTCATATTATATGGAGTAAGTTAAGTATCAATGAGTTTTAACGTAAACAGTCAATTGCAAATCAAAGCCTGCATGTTTCTGGTCAAACTGGTGGTTTTAGATCATCCGAATCAATCCGAACTCATAAGTTACATCATTGTGAAAATCATCGAAAAATTTCAACTTTTCAGCTTCCGGCAGTGTTGTTGCCTTAGTATCAAGAACAAACATAGCTCTGCCATGTAACGGATGGGTGTTCTGAAACATTCTCAACAGGTTGCTATTGAATTCGGATCCTTTGATTACGAGCTCTAGGCCAAAATCCAAGAATAACGCTCAAGTTTTTTCGTCCGAAGCAATGCAAATGTTGCGAGTGAAACTACACGTTCCAGTACACGGACAATGATAATAATACTAGTGACTATTCAGACTCTTCTGAGGGCTCAGATTGATTGATAAACGAAACAGTGTCAACCCCGAACCTCACTGATCTAAAAAAATAGTTATGTTTTATTCATAAAGGCTCAGTCATTTATGGTAGAAAAAAACTACCATTGAATCCGAACTACATCATCAGAAAAGTAACAAGTCACTCAAAGGTGGGTTATTTCATGAAATTTTAGTCAAAACTATTTATTATATTATATTTGCGATCCACGTATCGTTTCAGGGCCAAAAATACCTTAAAATAATTTTGATCAGGTTTGGTGTTCTAAGTGCTCCACTGTGAGTTGTCTAGAAACGGCGAAGAGGGTTTTAAACAACAACATCAGAATATTTCATTCAACACTTGTTAAACCAGCGTTGAATAGATGCACCGTAAAAATTTATTAGGTCGAATAAAACAACAATGAAACATTTGCTAAGCCGTTGTTCGACTGTTGAAATGCTTGGTAAATTGTTAAATGCTTGTTTAGCCTTGTTTAATAATAGTGTTTACTAACCTTTGTTTCGCGCATTATAACATACTTATGCAGCTCACGCTGAATAGTTGCGTAAAAAAAGGTTTAATCGACATCAATTCAGCTCTTTTAGCACAAAAAAATGCAAAAATGGAGCTCGATTTTTTTGTTGAAATTATTTTTATTAGCTTTATTTTTGTTTTTTACTTGCGGAAATGATATGGGTGATTTTTTAATTTGTATTAAAAGGCAACAAAAACTATCTTTTGCTGGGCTTCTGTTGAGATTCGAACTTGCGATCCATTGCTTGGCTGACATCGATGTATGCATGTGAGCTAATCTTTAATATGACGTGTGCAGTGTGTAAAGTGAATATGCTTCTAAACGTTTTGGTCTAATAAATGTTGAACAGCCATCATATAACTACTGGAATATAAGCTTCTTGCACGCTGCAGTTGCTGCTTGCAAACAACGGTTATGAGGTGCGTGCAAGAAGCTTATATTCCAGCAGTTATACAATGCCTGTTTAACATTAGAACGTTTAGAAGTATATTCACTTTTAACACAGCATACGTCAAATTAAAGATTAGCTCACATGCATTTATCGATGGCAGCCAAGCAATGAATCGCAAGTTCGAATCTCATCAGGGACCCAACAGAAAAGATGGTTTAAAAAAAGGGTGGCGTGTGACGAATGTTGCCTTCCGATATAAATTAAAATTTACCCGTTGTATTTCCAAGTAAAAAAACAAATGAAGTTAATAATGAGAATTATAATAAAAAATATTACAACAAATAAATATGGTTCAACTAATATCTTCGAATTTTATTTTTACATTTTGTTTGTGCTAAATTAGCTGAATAAATATCGACTAAACGTTTTTTCCACGCTACTATTCAGCGTGAGCTGCATAAGTATATTCTAATACACGAAACAAACGTTTTCAAACATTATTATTAAACACGCATTCAACAAGAGCATTTCAACAGTCGAGCAAAGGTTTAACAAATGTTTAATAAATATTTTATTCGAATACAGGTCGAACACATACAGAACAGTAGGCTAATAAATGTTTTCTGGTGCATCTACTCAACGCTGGTTTAACAAGTGTTAAATACAATATTCTGCTGTTGTTGCTCAAAACCCTCTTCGCCGTTCCTAAACAACTGTGTGTCGGAAACTTCTCCAAATTAGCATTGGGCGATACGACGGAGAGTATCGATACTTCAGTATCGATACCCGAAGAACCAAAAGTATCGAGATACTCAAAACATCGGTCAAAAAGTATCGATACCAGAAGTATCGATACTATAGCTGAGATCATTTTTTGAATTTTTGATAAATACATTTACTCAGGGTGGCCACTTTACCGGAAAAACGGGAAAAGCGGGAAAAAGCCGGGAATTTTAAATCACCGGGAAAAAAATACGGGAAAACCGGGAAATTAGGCTTCACGCCGGGAAAATCATCCTCCTTCATGTCTGCCGCTTTATTTGTTCAACAGTTTCTGAGGAAATGTCAACATGAGACCCTGTTTTTTTATGTTTACCTAACTGGCATGATTCTGCCGGATAGGGGAAAGCTGGTTGTTGGTTTCAGTTAAAGTCGACAGCGGCTTCGCAGCAAGATCTGCGTCAAATAAAATCAGGCTTGATCAGGTGGATAAATTTACTGTTCCGTAACATATATTGTCAGATTTTAAAGAAGTCAAAAAGTTATCAGCGTCGCGGGAGGCGTATTGAAACTTCTTGTGAATAGTGTTCGACATCGCATCGGGGAAAATCCGGTCAAAAGTCAAATAGGACCGGAAACTTCGAGTCTCGATTTTATTTCGAACCGGACCGGAACGGAGCTACCCGGTTTGTACTTCCCGATTTTTGGTATGATTTTAACCACAAGCAGCAAAAAAAATTTTTACATTGTGTTGGACCTTTTGACTACTTGATTTTGTTGGGGAAAGACGCCACCTTGAAGGCTATTTGTTAAAGATTTCTCAGATTTTTTCTATATCAAAAACAAACAGTAGCTAATTTTTTTTTTTTTCAAATTGTTTATTCAGAGTGTCAGTTGAATTTATTTTACGGACCATGAGAAAATTTCTTATACATTACATTGACCCCAGCTCGAAAATTTTAAAGTCCCAGGATCGAAGTTTTTCGAAAAAAAAATTGTTTTGAAATAACAGATCTCAACGATTCATGCATTTTGCATAATGCATCTAGACAGTTTCATGTGCATTTTTTTCATTGGTCACTCTGAGGCTCTTCTTCCCAAAGTCCGCTTGAAGTTTTGCCTGAGGACATTTTTCTAGAAGACAAAAACTCTATGCCCCAACCTTTGAATTTATCCCACGCATTTCATTGGCATCCTGATACAGAAGCACTGCAAGCTCGAGAGAAGGTTGACAGAGAAAGATGCAGAAGGAGCAAAAAAGCGCGAGAAGGCAAAGATTGTCAACGATTTGGAGATAAAGAGGGCGAAAATTGTGCAGCAGATCACCATGAAGGTACTTGCTAAAGTCGACAAACAGCTAAACACGATGAAGGAGGAATGTTTTTCATAGTTATGTAACACTATTTTTGCAAGGCACAAATAAGCATGTGAAAATTGATTTTTTTCTCATATGTTTTAAAAATAAAACACCGGGAAATTTCACTAAATATCATCGGGAAAACCGGGAAAAAGCCGGGAAATTGAAAGTTGATATTGAGTGGCCACCCTGCATTTACTGAAAACCAGTATTCGATTCAGTGATTCGCGAAAATACAGCAAAACTATTTGCTGAACAGAAAACAGTAAATGAATGGTTGCTGGAATCCAGCAAAAGAATTGATATGTCAAAAAATTACGTCAAGCTGTCATTAGTAAAACGCGCCAAATCGCTGTGCAGCTGGTACGGGATAATCGCTAAGCTCCTGATAGCGAATATGGGACCATAGCTAAGTCCTTGTTGGGCTAGATGAACTTAAAAGTTGAAATGATAATCATACATCTCTAGTTCAATAGTAATTTGCCTATGATCCGATGGGCGGATGGAATCTGGTGCCTGACGGAAACATGGTTCCCTTGAATTAACTGGTTAACCAGCAAATTGATTTATGCTTTGCTGAATGAACAGCAAATTGTCATAGCTGACAACCAGCAAGTTGTATTTTGTTTACCGAACATGCAGCAAACGACCTGTCACTTTTATGCAATTGAGCATTACTGAATAATTAGCAAATTTCATTTTGCTGAACAGATTGCTGGAAGCACAGCACACCAAAAATCAGCAAAATTTTGGTGGTTTCCGGCAATGAAAGTTTGATGTGCCGACTTTTTGTTGTTTTTCTGGTATCTATCCGCATTCTCTAGAGCGGCATGAATCAAATGACTTCACAAACAAATACATACAGGTAATGCAGAAATTCTGAGCTTTGGCAAACAAATGAATTAAACAACTTATATCTTCAAGATTTGTATTCACTGGCCCAATGGGCTGTGAAGCTCCCGTCTTATTTGTATAAATTATTGACACACTTCCATATTAATTGATGAGAAAGTTGATGACATAGAAAAGTTAGATATGTCAGCGAAAATAAGATAGTGAAGTCTACCGCTGAATTTTTCTAACTAATAAATATTGCAATTTTTTTTTTCACTTGTACTCTAACTTGTGTCGACGGAAAGCATGAGTTAGTTTCCGCTTGCAAATATTCGATCTGAACAGTGTAACCAGAAAACTTATATTTGTTTTTAAAATACAGTCAAATTTCGCTCGTTGGGCTATGTTTAGTTGGGCTACGTTTTAGTTGGGCTCCCGCTCGTTGGGTTATAGCCCAACTAAATCAAAGCCAAACATCATTTCTGATAACGTTGAATTTCGTTTGAGGGGTTTGTGGATGCATTTTAACGCAGAAAGTAGAATTAATTGAAATAAAAACAAATGAAGCTGAGTATAGATGTAAACAAACAATATTTTAATCAATTGTCAGAGAAACAATATAAGTTTTGTGCCTTAATAATGCAACGTAGAGCTATGCCTATTTTTGAAAGTATTTGAGAACACGTTATTATTGAGCACTCCTTTTTGGCTTTAAATGTGTGGCCTAAGTAAAACAAATTTCGAATTTGGCCCTATGCTGCGTTTGGCTCAGATTTTGACAGTTCGTTTGGCTCACAACATTCTCTCTATCTATTTCTCCATCTAAAGCCTGTAGTACACTCTTTGTTGGTTGCCCGTGTTTCATGGTTGTTGTTTGCCCGTGTTTGCCTCATATTAAAATTGGAGAGTGACAAATAATTATCTTCGACCAAATTTTTATCTGTCAAAAAGTGCCAAATATTTGACGCTTGGTCAAAGAGTGTAATACAGGCTTAAGTTTTGCTAGTGCAACTAGACTTGTGCGATACTTATACTGACAGTGGCAGCTTTTCAGTGGTTCCAGCTCGTATCAACTAGCTGGCATCTCCATCCGATTTGCTTTGCTTTATCGCAGCCAACATCGCAGCGGTTCTACGATGTGTGGGCTCCACTGACGCTGACAGACAGCATTAGTGATGGGAAACTTATCGATACTTATCGATAATATCGATAAGTGCTTGACATCGATATTATCGTTAATTTTTTGACGTTAACGATAATTATCGATATTATAAGGGTGAGCACAAGTCAGTGCGGCTGATTACTGGAGGAGACCCAAATGAAGGAGACCTCACCTACCCTTCCCCAGGAGTTGCTTTTGCTGCTGGGTATTTGTTGCTATTCGACAAGATTTAGCATTGTTGGGGGTGGTGTAAAGGTTCCCTCCCGGATGTCACTGAGTTTCTGAGAAATAATGGTAACTAAAAAGGTATTTATAGGTTTTAGTTTCCTATGAACAGATGAATTCGACAACTCAGTACTGGAGAACTTTAAAAAAATATCCAAATTTTCGCACCATCTCATAAAAAGCAATGACACGAAATTGTAATAAAATGCATTTTCTTTGGCTTGCCAACTCTTATAATATGATGGACATGCATAGCGGCAGTCTATTGGTAATTCTCTGGTAATTGTTTAGTATAACTTGGAACTGTTTAAGTTTAAAGTATCTGTTAGCCAACAAACAATTTTTAGTTCAACTAAAATCCAAATCAACGAAATTGTTGCGCCAAAAAAAGTATCCTGATTTATACAGGGGGTGGAAAAAATAATTGAGATAAAAAAAATTCTCTCGAATTTTAAATGGCCAGAACTTTACGAAAAATGAATCAATTTTGATAACCAGTTTCATTCCACTGGCAAACAGTATTATATTAGTATTACTTGGGAACTTGGTGTGACCATCCTACACCGAAAATGTTTCGGATTTCAAGAGTGTGTGTCAAAGTGTACATTTTTGCAACGCATAGAACGTTTTTGGCAACTAAATTGTCTATCTAAAATACTTCATTTAAAAAAATCTGAGATCACCGATATTTTCTAAAATCATTTTTTGTTTTTAAAATTATATTTTTTTCAGAGTAGGATCTTAAATTCATTTTTTTATATTTTTGAAGTAGGCTGACCAGATTTTGGCGAATTTTCAATCTTTGGCTACTAATGAAACTGAAATAAATTCTGATTTATTGACAACATATAAACCTATGTGAAACAGAATGTCAGAAAAAGTTCTACGCGTTACAAAAATGTACACTTTGGCACACACTCCGGAAATCTGAAACATTTCCAGTGACCCTTGGTCATGTCCAGTTCTCAAGTTATACTAAGAATCTAAGACAGTTTTCCAGTAAAATGAAACCTGTTTTGTCTGAATTGATTCATTTTTCATGAAGTTTTGGCCATTTAAAAATTGACAGAATTTTGCCTGCTTCAATTATTTCCCTTATTACACAACCTTCAAAATGAACTTCGGCTTGAAACTACTCCGTAGAAAGTACTCCCGGTGTAAAACTCAAAGACTTTCTAAAACAAACTGTTTAACTCGTCCGGTAGTTTGAATTATCATTCGCAGTATCGTAAGATTTGTCGTTCAAGGCCTTAACACAATGGATACGTTGCGGCTGCGTTTGCGGCAATTTGACAGTTAGCCCATACATTTACTGTCAAATTGACGCCAACGCAACGCAAACGTATCCATTCTGTTTGGGCCGTTACTATAACCGCAATGACGTTTGCGGTAAAAGAATGGACAAAAAATTCCCGATTTCATGGGTTTCAAAATGGCGTCAAAAACAGACATCGTGCGGCACTTTGTGGACGCCGGGTATGCCGGTTCTGGCATCTAAAACATTTTGACACTATTGGACAATGATCAGAGCATCGAAAGAAAACCCGGTTCTGGTCGGCCAACGACCCTGAGTGACAAGAAGCTTGCTGATAACCAAAAGGATGCTGAAGAGGAAGACCGAGGGAAAAGTGGCTAAATCGCTGCGTGCACTTGGCCGAGAGGTTGGTGCATGCTCTAAAACAGTGAAAAAGTATCTGGAGAACATGGACATGCATACAAGAAGCTGCAGTCCCGACCACTGGTCTCGGAGCTGCAGGCAATGACGCAGCGACAGCGGTTGAATAAGATGGTCAAGTCGATTTTCCCGGCGAATCGCGACGTGGCAGTGGTGATGGACGACTAGACCTGTCTCACCCTGGATGGCAACGACTAGCAGGGTTCTTCGTATTTTACCTCCCCCACGAAGGAAGTGAGCACCGAGGTAAAGTTTATTTCACAGACCAAGTTCCCCAAGAAGGTGCGGCTGTGGCTGACAATCAGCGAGAAAGGGTTGTCAAAGTTACTCTTCTTTCGCTCCGGGCTGGCCGTGAACGGGGAAATTTATAGTACGAAGTGCCTGACAGACGTTGCGTCGTTCATCAAGAAATACTATAAGTGCGAAGACACGGTGTTCTGGCCAGATTTGACGTCGGTCAACTACTCGAAGCGATCGTAGGAGGAGATGGAGCGGCTGAATATCGATGTGGTACCGAAGTCGGTGAATCCGCCCAATGTCCCCCACCTGCTTCCCATCGAGAATTTCTGGGCAAACTTGAAGCGCAAGATCTATTCCAACAATTTTGTCGTGAAAACGGAGGAGGAATTAATAAAAAAAAAAACGAAGAAAGAGCTTAAAAACATGGCTACACGCATGTTTTTGTCCGCCATGGCAAATGCTACGGTTAACTGCCGGAAGGCCGCACGCAAGGACGTAATATTTTTTGCGAGGAAGTTAACATGATAACCTTGCATGGGAAATTCATCCAACTCAATTATCTGTCATAGTTTTTTTTTTCATCACCATCTGAAATAGTTTTTTTTTTCATCATCTGAAAAAAAAATTTTTTACCGCAAACGTTAGCTGTCAAATTATCGATACTTATCGATAATATCGATAAAACCCCCGGAATTATCGATTGTTATCGATGTACGTTTTGGGCGATATTTCCCATCACTAGACAGCATAACATAGCGTATCAAAAGAAGTGGTGATCTCGTGTACACATTGGGATGTTAGCCCTTGTAACATGTCACCTAGCTGGTCCGTGTGCATAAAAGAATATCGATACAAATATCGCGGTTTTCAGTATCGATACGGTCGAGTATCGGACGCTTGTGTATCGATCCAAAAAATCTAAATATCGTCTCAAAAGTATCGATACTTCCGATACCGATACAATATCGCTCATTGCTACTCCAAATTCAACTGAACAACCATTTAACAGAAGTTTTTTATTTTCCATTTCGGTTATTGTTCAACTGTAGCCTAATAAAAGTGATCGAGTAAATGTTTAGGCAACAATAATTGTTACTTGGGTATACGACTAGTTCCCGTTATATACGTTTAAGGTGGTAGTGTGTAGAAGCCACCACGTGGTCAACTACGAACTTTCAAAAAACAAAAACAAACAACAAAACTCAAACAAACAAACAAAACTCGGAAATAGTTAATGCGTTATCTATGAAAATACTATCTTATGTTTTCGTCACCATATAACATTAGCTATTACCGAGTGGTAAGCGTTTGAAAATTCGACGTCGACCAAGTGGTGGCTCAAAGTCGGCCATTTATGGCTTCAACACACTTCCACCTTAAATTGGTTCCCGAACCTACTCCGCCAGACTGTAAATATAGGGACTGTATTCAATATTACTAAGTTTCATTTGTGGGCACCCCTCGATCTATGCTAAAACCTAGGGGCTAGAGAATTTTATTTTTAAGAAAAATATTTCAGTAATTCTATCCGATATTGGTAGATATATTTTGATAAATATCGTTTATCTGCCACATTCATAACACTCTGACAGACTCCGACCCAGGTATTAATGACAGTTCTACAAGGTATGTTATTCACGTCGATGCATTAGTATTAGTGAGCGTTATGAACTTTTTCCAATTTTGTATGAAATTTAAAATGAATATGCATTTTAAACTAAACTTATAAAACATACTTTCCTGAAAAGTTATAGAAATGATGCTGAAACATGTTTTATTTGTGAGGAATACATAAACATGCTGGGGTTTAGGTAAAATATGCAGTTTTTCATCATTTTGCCGGTAACCTTTTTGCACTTCTCTCACTCTCAATAGAAAAAAAAAAAAAACAAATACAAAACAATATAAAACGAGAAATTTTCAAAAATATTCCGAATTCCATACAAAACGCGATCTAATTTTGACGGTGGAAGTCCTGGGGTATAATAAAGTGCATCACAAAAACCGTGAAGTTGTTAAATTTTTTATTTAGGTTTAATTTCATATACTTGTACCATAATTGATCATTATTTTGTTGTTAAAGTTAAAAATCACTATGATAAAGCAATTTTTGAGCATTCTCAATTCATTGTTTAGTAATAGAACACATAAAACGAGTGAAAATAAAGATATTATTTGTTGTACCTGATTGCAATACCTCTCAATCTGTTACCTTTCTTGTTCGTTTGGCTCGGATTTTGACATGTTCGTTTGGCTCTCAACATTCTCTTCGCATATCTCTCCCTCTGAGTATTGCTATCTTACCCAGACTAAAACTCCTTGGCGGTCGAATTGATGTCAAGGTGACAGATAAACGATAAATATCAAAATATCTGTCACAAGCACGCTCATTATTTGTTACTCTAAAGTGAGTTAGATATGACCCATTTTTGAAAAAAGTGGAGGTACCCTAATTTGAGTACTTTTACGGTTACTCACTTCTGAGTAAGGGCGTCATACGTCAAAAACTGATTAGAATCTACTCTGTTTATGCAAACCAGGAATTAACGAAAATGAGTACAAGTTACCCAGTTTGCCTAAATTTGGAAATTTGATGATTTCTGGTTTTTGTAAATCTGACTCAATAAATAAAATAAATTCAGAACAATCAAAATCATAGATTTATTTTTCATCGAAACATTATAAAAGTTTTAAATCATTCACGTGTCTTTATATAATGCGGCAACCAACCGGTTCACAGTTGCCCGTGAACTGTGGCTCATGTTTTTGTACAGTACGCACACCAGAAAATCCGTCATCTTCCGTCACCAAACACTGCGAAGGATTTAAAGTGTATCGATTGCATGTGTACGGGTGAAGTTGTGGGGTTTGACGGATTTCTCCAAATCTCGACAGCAAACGCGAAATGTTGTCTGCGATTAGCTTTAAGCTAAAATTAAATAATTTTATTTGCACGTTAATCATTCCTAATTTTAATTCACTTACAATTTTGGTAAACCGACTATATACGGGTTAACGCGGTGAGTCGTCGGATTCTCTAATTGATCCTGGATGATTTTAGGCTAAGTTAGGTTAAGATAGATTGTTTGCTTAGTTTTAGATTAATTTTAGGTAAATTCCACTTACTTTTACTCTCGTAGGATAAGTTTAGCGGTAAGTTTAATGTAGGTAAATCAATTACGGTATGGAATAATATTTAATAAGTATTAATTTAAATGAATATGATTATTATGATGAGGCACTGCACGAGTCCGCTTTCTTTGCACGTTTTTGCTCTCCTCGTTTTTTTCTTTTATCTCGGTTTTATGACAGTTCTTGATCCGTTCTGTCGGTCAGCGAGCTGAAGTGGTCAGCGATGGTCAGTAGAAGCGTTGCGTTTGGACAGCGCTGCTGCAACGGGGGGTTCGTCACCACATACCCCCGCCCGCAAACCTTGGTTACCTTCTGGATATCCGGAATCTACTAGACTAGGTTTGCCACCATCGGTGACGTCCAAAACAGCTAACTTTACAGCTGGTCGTCGAATAACCCCCGTTGAAGTCCTCACCAACGCTTGACGAACTCTTCCGTCCTTCCCCGGGAACACTTTCTCGATCCGCCCTCGTAGCCATTGGTTCCTCGCCGACCCACCAACCACAAACACTAGATCACCAACTGCCAGATTCTCGGACTCCTCGAACCACTTACACCTACGGGTGATGACTGGTAAGTATTCCTTCACCCATCGTCGCCAGAACTCATCACAGATGCACTGAGCCAGTTTCCAGTTGCTTCTGAGCGTGGATCGATTATCCACTGGGGTCATAGGAAGTAATTTGACCCCGGAGGAACTGCCCAGCAAAAAATGATTTGGCGTTAGTGCCTCTTGATCGGCCGACTCAAGCGGTATGAATGTGAGTGGCCTGCAATTGATCATAGCCTCTGCTTCAAGAATGACAGTTTCCAGTGTTTCGTCATCTGGTTTGCGAGCTGATTCCAAAACTGCCCCAGTTGCAACTTTGACCGATCGGACAAGCCTCTCCCATGCGCCCCCCATATGGGGCGCAGCCGGTGGGATGAATTTCCAACTTGTTTCTGCACTTGTGAATGTCCCGGCTAAGGCATGATTTCTCCGATCGATTTCCTCTTTGAGCTCCCGACTTGCGCCTTGGAAACATGTGCCGTTGTCCGTGTAAAATTCTCTCGGAGGTCCACGGCGAGACACAAAGCGGCGCACGGCCATTATGCACGATTCCGTGCTAAGGGAGTGTACCACTTCCATATGAACTGCCCTAATCGTGAGGCAGGTGAATAGGGCGACCCAACGCTTGGCGAGGCTCCTACCGACTTTGGCGTAAACTGGTCCAAAATAATCTAGTCCAACATATGTGAAGGCACGCAGAAAAGGGGTTAGACGCATCTTGGGTAACGGGGCCATGACAGGAGGCCTTGGAGCAGCTTTAACTACCCGGCACCAAATGCAGCTTTTCATGACTTTTTCAACCAACGATCTAAGTTTAGGGACCTCGAATTTCTGGCGAATTTCGTTGACGACAGTCTCGCGGTTGGCGTGGCGGAAGCGGCGATGGAACCAATCTACGATGAGAAACGTTATTGGATGAGCTTTTGGAAGGATTGCAGGAAACTTAGCTTCGGTTGGTATGTAAGGGGCAGCACCGATTCTGCCGCGCATTCTCAGGATCCCACGGTCGTCTAGAAAGGGCCATGTTTTGTAGATCGGGCTGGATTTGTGAACGCTGCGGTGGCGTTTTTCCGGTGGTCCCTGCGACTCAACAAGGATAGACAGTTCTTCTGGATAGGCTTCTTTCTGAGCGATCTTCCACAGAAGCTCTTCGGCACGTTTCAGTTCATCTTGGGTGAGGGCTCCTCGCTGCAATGGTTTCTGTTTCTTGCTCCGGCAGTAGTTGTCCACGTAGCGGAATACGAATGCGACCGTTCGTTGTAGCTTCGTCCACGAGTTGAAACGGGAAATCTTAATCGGAACGTTCACACGTGTTGTGAAGTGACACATCAAGTTGCTTTCTGAGCGGAGTTCTACTTTTGTCGGCGTAATCGGGCGTTGGACTGGCCACATTTCTTCAGAATCGAAGAGGAAACTTGGTCCCCGGAACCACGGATTATCCGTTGAAAGTTGTGGCCCACTATTCCACTTGGTTGCTTGGTCGGCGACGTTTAGTTTAGTGGGGACCCACCTCCACTCCGTCGGATCGGTGGCTGTTAGGATTTCCCCTATTCGACAGGCAACGAACTTATTGTACCGTCGGTGATCGGACCGAATCCAGGATAACACGGTACTTGAATCACTCCATAGGATTCTTTGAGAAATCGGCAGCTGGGAGTGGTAGCTTTGAAGAGTTTCCAACATTCGAATCCCCAGAACCGCGGCTTTCAATTCGAGTCGCGGGATGGAGAGGGTCTTAAGTGGGGCAACCTTCGTTTTCGAGCCGATGAGTGCCACTTCTACCGCACTGCTTGTCTCCAAGCGCAAGTATGTTGCGCAAGCGTATGCTGCTTCACTGGAGTCACAGAAAATGTGCATCTGCAAACAGTTAGTGTTTTTTGGGATTGCAGATCGAAAGTAGCATCTAGGAATGCGCAGTTTATCCAGTTTTGGAAAAAGACTCGTCCACTGCTGCCACCGTTCGTATAAATCTTCGGATATAGTCTCGTCCCATTCTGTACCTCTGGCCCAGATGTCCTGAATAAGGATTTTGCCGTGAACGAGAAAGAACGAGATCAGCCCTAGTGGATCGAAGAGCGTCATAACCACTTTGACGACCTCGTGCTTCGATGGAATGTGTCCTTGTTCCAGTACCGATCGAAGATCATCTCTCAGCGCGAAAGAATAAGTGAATACGTCCTCTCTGGGCAGCCACTTCATCCCCAGTACCGACTCAAATATTCCTCCTCTTTCTAACGACAAGTGTTTGCTACCTCCTTCGGCAACTTCACCAATTCCTCGCAGAACCTCCACTTTGTTGGACAGGAAGTGCCGCAAAGTGAAACCGCCTTTAGTGTGCAGCATCTTTACCTCATTCACCACCTCTATCGCTTCGTCGATTGTTCTGAAGCTATCCAAATAGTCGTCCACGTAATGCTTATCGACAATTGCCGCAGCAGCTCGAGGGAATTCCGTGGAAAATTCTTGGGCGTTTCGATTTTTCACGTATTGGGCCGAGGTTGGAGAACAGGTCGACCCAAAAGTGGCCACGTCCATGACGTAGACTTGCGGATAATCGGTGGGCTTATCACGGAATATAAACCGTTGAGACTGGCAGTCAGGAAACGGTATTCTTATCTGGTGAAACATCTCCATCAAATCTCCGCAAATGGCGACGGGAAATTGTCGAAATTGACAGAGGACTTCCGGCAGCGGAGTCAGTAGATCCGGTCCTTTAAGGAGCTTGGAGTTGAAGGAGGTTTCTCCTACTTTAGCCGCCGCGTCCCAAATTAGCCTAACCTTGTCCGGCTTTTTTAGACTGGTCACGACACCTAGTGGAAGGTACCAGACGCGACTAGCGTCAACGGAAGTCAATTCGGCGAGGGAAGCTTTGTGCGCATAGCCTTTGCGCTGATAGTCAGCTATCTGGTCCCGCACACGTCTAGCCAGCAGTGGGTCTTTTTGGAGTTTTCGTTCCAAAGCTTCCAGCCGCCGAACAGCCATTGGATAGCTGTCGGGGAAAGCCGGGTCGTCCGCCTTCCAGAGCAATCCCGTTTCGAAGCGGGAACCATCCATCGTTCGTCGTGTCGTCTCACGTAGGATTCTATTCGCGCGTTTGTCTTCTTCAGACTCTAGCTTTTCATTTGAAACGGTCACTCCTGCACTCTCAAGTGTGAAATAATCGCGCATTTGCTCGTTTATTTCCTGATCATGACTGGGCGCCGCCGCCACGTGGAAGTTGACGAAAACTTGGGGGGCTGATTGACCTGGAATACACCCGTAGATACTCCATCCTAAGCGGCACTTGGCCCCAATAGGATCATCTTTACCCCCTTCGCGAAGCTTAAGTGGAACACATAGCCTGAGATTGTCAAGCCCGATCAGAAGCTTTGGTTGAACAAGTTCGTAATCATTTACTGGGAGGCCGCGCAAGTGAGGAAATCGTTGAGAGAGTTCACGGTAGTTTAGAGTCTGAGATGGCAGTACCAAGCTACTAACTGTCCGGGCATGGACCAGTTTGTACCTGGAAGAATTATTTTTTCCCGAGATTTCAGCCTCAATGACGCGCGACTTTGTTTCGATTCGCTTGACATTTCCTGTCCATTGAAGAGTGAGTGCTTTCGTCGGACCCGAAACACCAAGTTTGTCCGCGACGGAATCCTCTATCAGTGTGTACGATGAACCCTCATCGATAAAAGCAAACACAGTTAGTGATTTCCCATTTCCAAAGAGAGTGACCGGTAAGATGCGGAAGAGCGGCCACGAGAGCTCACAAAATGTTACATGGCTTGCTGATATGTTGACATCAGCAGAAGCAGGGAAAGAGTGAAGTAGTGTGTGGTGTTTTTGCCGACACCCTTCTATTCCGCAACCTTGCCATGACCTACAGGGCCATTTGCCGTGGCTGTTGAGGCACGTTCTGCACAGGTTTTTCTGTTGCACGAGCTTCCAGCGCTCATCCAAGTTGGCCGACTTGAACTGCCGACAATCTGCTACCCGGTGCCCGTCTCGCCCACAGGATGCGCAAGGCTTGGCTGGTTTGCTTGAGCTTACATGTGATCCGCCCGAAGTTGAAGGGTTTGATGAATCAGGAGTGTGGGTATGAATGGACCCTGTATCTTTTTGCTTCCGCTTGTCCAACCTAGGAATGCTAGCGAAACCTGGTAGGTCGAAAGTAACTTCACTTGCTGCGTCTACTAGTCCCGACATGAAATTACCGAACGTTTCCAGGTTTACTGTCCGAAAGTGGCTTTTGTAGGTGACCCAGTCCAGTCGTATCGAGCCCGGTAACTTTTCCACTAATTCTCGCATCAAGACCGGATTTGAAAGATGATCACTCTGATCGGCTGCGACGAGGTGGTCCACAAGGTTCTGCACCGAAATGCCAAAATCAATCAAGGTATCTAGTCGGTCATGCCTAGGCGCCGACACGTGATGAATCTTGTCGATTAGTGAATGGATCAAAAGTTCGGGTCGCCCGTAGAGCGTGCGCAGAGTCTTTATGACATGTGACACCCCTGACGGTGAAAG
This sequence comes from Wyeomyia smithii, assembly GCF_029784165.1. Classification (NCBI taxonomy): domain Eukaryota; kingdom Metazoa; phylum Arthropoda; class Insecta; order Diptera; family Culicidae; genus Wyeomyia; species Wyeomyia smithii. The sequence continues at coordinate 132,993,081 of NC_073696.1, forward strand.
CAATCGGCTCTTAACCGTATCCAAAGCTCGGCCACGTAAACACTTCTGAAGGCGGATGAGGTTTTCTGCATCCGTGTACCCGCAGGCGATTGTAGACTGCTGGAAGCTGCTGATAAAGATGGGCCAGTCTTCAGGATTTCCACTGAATATTGGTAACTCTTTGCCCAGTACTTGGCGCGCAGCGAGGTGTTGCTGTGTAAGCATAGCAGGAACCGAATCCGTCGCCTGTCTACCGCCGGGTTCATGTCTGGATGCATGTTGATTATCCCGATTAGGTTTCGTGTGGATTTGTGGAGTTGATTTGGCCCTATTACCAAATTCACCAGAAAATTCTGACTGCTGCCGAGGTGAGTGGTTACTTTTCAAAGAATGTTCACTCCCATCTAAATGTTCCGCACCAGTTTGATGGTCGAGCCAATCAGACACAATTTGACTGGAATCCGGAATCGATCGACTTTTACTACCTTCTGCTGCTTGCCGAATAATTTCCTGCCGCTTTTGCATCGACTCTCTCCTCAGTTGAGACTGCATCACTTTAAGTTCCTTCTCCTCCTTCAACTTGCGTTCGCGTAGGATTTTTTCTTCTATTGCCAGCTTCTTTTTCTCTTCGAATTGACGTTCAGATTCTTCTAGTTCCTTCTTTTTCATCTCTGCCTGCTCAAGCAGCTCTTGCTCCTGATGACGAAGTTGCTCTTCTGCAATCTTCAACTGGGCTTCCATCATAGTCGCTCGCACGCTCGACGAGACACTAGCAACCGACGTTGCTTGTTGCTTACTTTTCTTCGAACTCGCCCTTGTAACACGAGCAGGCTGTATGTTAACAGCGGAAAGTGGACGTGATTTGGAACTTGTTCCTTGCTTACTGATACACGTTTTACAAATGTATTGGTTATCTTGGAGTTCATCCTTATCGTCGACACCTGCACATTCGAGGTGTTCCCAGCGCTTGCAGACACTGCATTCTATCATCTCAGCCTCCGCGCCATCCGGGGCATCGCAGGACTGGCAGTTGAGTGGACTTACTCGACGGTCTTTCACCATATCGTTACTCCGACACAACATGGTACAAAATTCTTAAAGAATGTACGGGTGAAGTTGTGGGGTTTGACGGATTTCTCCAAATCTCGACAGCAAACGCGAAATGTTGTCTGCGATTAGCTTTAAGCTAAAATTAAATAATTTTATTTGCACGTTAATCATTCCTAATTTTAATTCACTTACAATTTTGGTAAACCGACTATATACGGGTTAACGCGGTGAGTCGTCGGATTCTCTAATTGATCCTGGATGATTTTAGGCTAAGTTAGGTTAAGATAGATTGTTTGCTTAGTTTTAGATTAATTTTAGGTAAATTCCACTTACTTTTACTCTCGTAGGATAAGTTTAGCGGTAAGTTTAATGTAGGTAAATCAATTACGGTATGGAATAATATTTAATAAGTATTAATTTAAATGAATATGATTATTATGATGAGGCACTGCACGAGTCCGCTTTCTTTGCACGTTTTTGCTCTCCTCGTTTTTTCTTTTATCTCGGTTTTATGACAGTTCTTGATCCGTTCTGTCGGTCAGCGAGCTGAAGTGGTCAGCGATGGTCAGTAGAAGCGTTGCGTTTGGACAGCGCTGCTGCAACGGGGGGTTCGTCACCACAGCATGTATTGGGCACTGTACATCGATTTCCGTTCATTATCACGAATAAAAGCCCGACTTAAAACGGCATCGCAGGACACACAACGTGCGGTTGTTCATTTTGAAGAGATGTTTTTTTTTGTTTTCAAATCCTCTGCAATAATGATGTTGGGCTGAAATTGTTATAGAATATTGTTACATGTTGTTTGTAATGTAATTGATTAGGAAATTATTGATTTGATGAAAGATCAAATACTTACTGCTAGCAAACGAATAAAAAGCGACACCAATTGTTCTTCGGAAACAGATAATATCGCTATTGAAAACTTTTGACATATACATATACTCAGGGGTGAGTAAACATCATGGATAGTAACTCAAAACTGAGTAAACATGGTAATTATGAAAATTTGGGTAAATGTTACTCAATTATCCAGTACCCGATAACTCACTTTTTGACATTTTGCATAAGAATACCAAACTGAGTAGATCATAATCAAATTAGAGTTAAAATAAAGCAGCGTGTACTGGTATAAAAGCTTCTTGCATGCCACCAAAGATGACTAGAACAAGATACCTGACTCTTGCAGAATTCATCGGACATGATTGTCGCTGCGCGTAAGCAAAAGTCGAACTAATTTATACACTGTTAATATGATGTATACTTAACGTCAAAATCAAATGACTACAATGCCAAGACATGACTGCTGAAAGGTGAAACAATTTTTTCAGTATTCATGTGGACGACTGTACGGTACTCCCATACGAAAAATGATGATAATGGGTACGAATGCTTAGTTCTCAAACATGAAGCTTTCCGGAAGAATCAAGAATTATCGGCGCATCATTTAGAATTAAGCGTACCATCAGAAATTTTCTGATAACCGCTATGAGCACGCTCTACAGCCAAGTTTTTCACTCTTGCCGATGTTAATAAAGCAAAAATCGGGTGCCCCGGTGAACCTGACTATATGCACAATGGTTCTGAAACCTGGCTTGCAACATATCAAACTTTAAGTTCTGGTAGAATGGGACCTGAAAATAAATATAACTCCTCAATTGACAGTCAATTTCACACTTTTCTTTTCGTACTTTGAAGTGCAAAAATATGGCAATAGCATTAAGCGCAAAAAATGACAATATCATTAATCTGCATTTTATCTTAAGCGTCAAGCTGACCAAACTGCTACACCTTTTTCATATACAATCTTGAACAGCTCAACGATCGATGACGGACTATGCACGATAAATCGGTTTTGCTCATAGTGACAATTTTATGAGAATTTAAGTCATCAGATGGCAGCACTAACCGTCGGAAATCGGTCGTGTTCAAAATGTATGAAAAATATGGAAGTTAGGTATCTTGTTCAGGTTATCTTTGATGCCACAGAAGCATATTGACTTTAAACACAGCACACGTCATATTACATATTAGCTCACATGCGTTCATCGATGGCAGCCAAGCAATGGATCGCAAGTTCGAATCTCATCAAGGACCCAACAAAAAAGATAGTTTAAACAAAAACGGTGGCGTATGACGGCCTTCCGATATAAATTAAAATTTACCCGTAGTATATCCAAGTAAAATAACTAATGAAGTTAATAATGAAAATTATAATAAAAATTACCACAAATAAATATGGTTCAACTAATTTCTTCGAACTTTATTTTTACATTTTGTTTGTGCTAAAATTGCTCAATAAATATCGACTAAACGTTTTTTCCACGCTACTATTCAGCGTGAGCTGCATAAGTATATTCTAATACGCGAAACAAACGTTTTCAAACATTATTATTAAACACGCATTCAACAAGAGCATTTCAACCTTTGCTCGACAGGTTTAACAAATGTTTAATAAATATTTTATTCGAACGAAGGTCGACCACATACAGAACGCTGGTTCAACAAGTGTCCAATACAATATTCTGCTGTTGTTGCTCAAAACCCTCTTCGCCGTTCCTGAACAACTGTGTGTCGGATAATTCCCCAAATTCAACTGAACAACCATTTAACAGAAGTTTTTTATTTTCCATTTCGGTTATTGTAGCCTAATAAAAATGATCGAGTAAATGTTTAGGCAACAATAATTGTTACTTGGGGTTTGCTTAATGCATCAGCGAAAGTGGAAAAACCAGCCCAGAATGAAAACAAGTTATGTTAGAAAACAACAAACAATAACATTTATTTCTTCACTTTGCTTAAATTACTTAAATACTCAACCTGATATCGCCAGAGGGTATCGGATATCACCGCGAGCAATCACACTAGGGATGGGCGATACTGTCTGAGGTATCGATACCTGAGTACTCTAATACTTTTGCACAAAACGATACCGAGTATCGTGGTATCGGTACAGAAAGTATCGATGCCAAAATACTCGATGCTCTCGGTCAAAGTATCGATACCGTTGGCATTGATACTGGTATCGCCTATTCCCAATAGAAGGCATCGGTGGTATCGGTATCGTTTCAAAGTATCGTTGGCAAAGTATCGATACCGCTACTCATCGCCAGCAACGAGTATCGATGCCAAAATACCCGATACTTCGATTCTATGTATCGATACCGTTGGCATCGATACAAGTATCGCCCATCCCTAGTTCACGCTACAGTGAGCTGATATGATTTGACATTTGCTTTGGTAATTGAAAAGAGAAGAAAACAAAAACAGGTCAAAGCTAAAACAAGACAACAAGAGCAATGGGATTAGGATAGAGATGTCAGTTAGTTGGCTCGCACCAACGCGAACTCTCATATGCAATTGTCAACATGTGTGGGATGAAAATAGCAAAAATATTTCCTTCCTTTTTTCTCGCATGCAACGCAAATTGCGAAATTTGTAGGGTTGCGTCAAATGCCTGTTGGCCGCGTTGCCAACTGCTGGAAATGTGGTTATTATTGCCGTAGTCTAAACAAGGCATTAATGCCTTGTTCAGACTTGCGGCGTAGTATCATTTGATATCGCCAGATGATATCGAATATCACCTCGGGTGTTCACACAACAGCAAGCTGATATGATTTGACATTTGATTTGGCAATTGAAAAGAGAAAAAAACAAAAACAGGTCAAAGCAAAAACAAGACAACAAGAGAAATGCACTAGAGGTTTCCCGTCAAAAATTTTAATTCGCTTAAACGATATCTTTTAATTTTTAAAACCGATCATTAAAATTTTTTTTTCTTTGGGGGTTGTAACTATTGAAAAAAAAACCGAAAAAAGCACATTTTTATTTTTTGTTCTGCGATTAGTGTTGAATTTCATTCAATGAGGCAAATAGAGGTGGGGAGATAGCGGTAGAAGAATGCTTATGCTACAAGTTAGAGATGGTCGGGTACGGGTATTTTTACCCGAAACCCGTACCCGACGGGTTCGGGTCGGGTTTCGGGTAACGCCAAAAAATATTTTTCGGGTTCGGGTCGGGTACGGGTAATTTAAAAACCAAGGCTTCGGGTTCGGTTCGGGTACGGGTTTGAAAAATTCTCAACTGGTCGGGTTCGGGTCGGGTACGGGTAGTTCGATTTTCGTGCATTATGAGAATTTAATTATTAACTTTTCAAGCTTAGGTGTTTTCGCTTGGTCTGGGAGGGAGAAACGGATACAAATCTGTGGGAAAGTCAAATGAATCAGAATGAGTTATAAATTTGAACCAGGAGAAAAAAGCACCTTTTAGTAGCAGGTATTGTAATTACTTGAAGGTATCGCCTTACTTGATAAAATATTCAACGCAAGCATAGTTTTGTTTTCAGTGTGGTTACCCAGAATATTTTGGTTTATTTTTACGTAAAATAATAAATTTCATAAACTTTCAGTAATAATCCTGCCAGCGTGTTTCGATTATTAAACTTGCGCTTTCTGGATTTACTTAACCAACTTCTGTTTTATGCAACGACAATTTTGCAGTTGCACCGACAACGTCATCACTGTGGAAGGATGATTGCATTTTACTTGACCGTGGGCTTATTCGAAAAATACTTATCATGATAACATCCATACACACAATAAAATTAATAATATTTTCTGAAACGTAATATTTCTGTCTTTTGGTAAGCTACGAGTTTGAAAAGTTTGCCGATTTTTTCAAGGCATTGTTGTGGTTAAAGCGTGTAATATGTGGAATACCTCCTCCGTAATTATTACTCGGGTATCAATGAAACTGTCGTTTGGCAACAATTTCGAACTATACACTTCATCACGGTTGAATGTTGATTTTCGTTTCACAAAATAGTGAGGCATAAAATTGTAAAACTATTGCAACTCTGCGCAAGTCTGCGAAATCGTGTCAAAGAAATGTGTGAACAAAAAAAAAGTCTGCGGGAATTTATATAAACAAATCTGAAGAAACTGACTAGAAAAATCTGTGTTTTACAGACAAATTTGCACATTTAGTATTCGTGATGTTACTAAAAACTTAGTTCGAGTCATGCTCGGGTTACAGCAGGAAGATAATCGCTGTCAAAAAACGACAAATGTCGGTTTCATCTGTTTCGACCGATTTTTAGTGTAGTATTCGTTTCTTCCTCCCAGGTCTTGGTTTGCACTATGATCAGGAAGTGCCGCATGTACAGAAATATCTGTGTTATACCCAATTTTAGATTCCAGGTTGCTACGATGTGCACATAAAACTCGTCGTTTATTTCAAACTCTACCAGACATGCATTCCTCGTCATTCTCCGTGTTGTTCTAGTAAACTAACATATGGTGGATCCCTTTCCTATAGTGGACCACCCGCCAGATTAATTCATTGTATGTGAAAACTCGAGTGATTTTCAGAAAACTTCCATATGGAAACATCTTGTCCAGCCAGTCTGCATCACAAACACAAATTAGTAAAATAAAGGGGTCCACTATAGGTTAATAAATCCTGATCTTTTAGTTGTTTCTATCTGGTTCATTATAAAGTTATTATGAATCGTTAAAAAAAATCTATTGAATTTTCATTGATCTCTCGAAAACAAAATCAAAAATTTCCAGCATTTTATATGAATCATACGTAGACATACAAAGTAAATAATTGAAATCCTCGATGAATTTTAATATGAGGTAACTAACACGAAAAATGGAACCCAAATTTTCCGCACACAGTTATAAATAGATATTTTGCTGCGTGATAAATATGGTCAAATTTTTTAACATCAGACGAGCGGACGTTCTCAGTGACAGGTGCTACGCTGGATTCAAGGAGATTCAACCAATATGTCGCCTGGAACTCTGGGTTCATTAACATTCGTTCACATGAACAATCGGTTCTAGCCTAACTCCGGCCATCATCTCGAGAAACCACATATAACAATCAGTGCATAAAATGTGCGAGGTAACCAGGAATTTAAAAAAAAAATTTTTAAAAATCCAGGACGGGTCGGGTACGAGTCGGGTACCGGCAATTTCGGGGTATTTTTCTATAGGGTACGGGTCGGGTACGGGTAGTTGGACAACAAAATTTTCGGGTTCGGGTCGGGTACGGGTATTTTAAAGAAACCCGACTTCGGGTTCGGGTCGGGTACGGGTTTGAAAATTCTCGATAAGTCGGGTACGGGTCGGATACGGGTAACAAATTTCCCATACCCGACCATCTCTACTACAAGTGTACAATTATAGTGTTTATGAAGACAATAATAAACCTAACTTAATTAGGCGAAATCTCACACTCGAAACCAGAACCGTGTTGTTCGATTCACGTTGTTTTTCAACCATGACGTTGTTTAGGATTTACTGTCTTATGTTGGCTAACTTTTTTTCCGCACCTTCATGTATATTCATTGAATAATATTGACATCGATTTTCTGGCAGCTGTTTTCAATGTAAATAATCTCAACTAGGAAAAAAACAAATACCTTGAAAAAGCTGTGTGATAAACCTCGATCCCACCCGCGGCAGGAAATGCAGCCGCAGGATAAAGAAATTGGAAAACATTGTAAGTATTTTACGATTATCTAAAACTCTCAAGTTAGTAAAATGTAGATGTTGTGATTTCAGCCAACAAAGTAACGGGACATCTCTGGCGATGCAATTTCCACTTTCGGAACCGCTGCAACGGCAACCTTCAACCGCAGCAGCAGTACCTAAGAATTTAACAACGGGAACTGGAACATAAGAGGCAATCAGTGTTTTCGCAATGTATTCCGCTGGTCGCTTTTGGAAGCGATTCAACCGTAACAACGGTGGCGGACTTAAAGAATCGCTCCTTGCGTTATGGTACTTTCGGAAATAGTGGAAATAGTTATAGTGTTCTGCTGCAATAAATCAGCCAGCTTCGGTGATTACGAAGACTTAAATAAATGTTTTAACGCAGCGACTCTCAACCTTTTTTTGTTTGCGTACCCCTTGGCGATATTTTTCATATCGATTTTTTTTTTTTAACTCTAATATTTATTTAGGCCCAACCGCAAAGCATAACGGGGCCGAATATCTATTGGAGTAGGGAAAAGCCAGCTTGAGTAGAGCCTGTATCCCGACTGCTCCTCCTCAAACAGGCATAAAAACCCTCTCATCTTTTCTCTTTTTTAAATACAATTCAAAAATACATATCATTTAAACCTACGGCTAACAATACCAATAATAAATAAAGTTCTTCTCTGTATGAGTAAATATCAATTCTTAATACTATTCGTTAAGGTGTGATGGCTCCTTATATCTTTAGAAATCAATACTTATATCTATGTTTGGTGGATCATGTCTCTCAGAAAGAAGCGATGATTCATGTGTCTCTAAAAAGATCAATAAAAGAAAAAAAAAGGAACAGAATTAGTGTGAAACTTTTTGATGGAGGTTGTGTTGGAAAAATAAGAAGAAGAAGCAAGGAGATAATCAAATTCGATACTTGATATCTCTTAAAAAGTCATAAATAGGTATTACAAGCGCTGGGTTGCGGCTAGCAAGCGCATCCCGTACTTGCATTGTAAATGTCACTTTCTGTTTTCGGAGAGAATCAATAAGCTTGGTCCTTGCTCTGTGGTACTTAGGGCATACGAAGACTTTATGATCTATATCTTCGTACCCTCCACATTCGCACAGATTACTATCGACTAAGTTTATTCGATAAAGGTGTGCGTTTGCAACATAGTGATTGGACATTAGGCGCGAAATAACTCGAATGAAATCTCGAGTTAAATCTAACCCTTTGAACCAAGCTTTTGTAGACACTTTGGGCGAAATCGAGTGCATCCATCGCCCAAGATCGTCTTTATCCCATTTTTCCTGCCAGTTTGCCAGGGCCAGTTGTCGAGGCAGGTGAAAATACTCGGTATAGATGATCGGTCTATCAAATATATCTCCTTCTATGGCACCCCTTTTCGCTAATAAATCAGCTTCTTCATTGCCTGGGATTGAGCAATGAGAGGGGACCCACACAAAGCAGATAATGAAAGACCGATCAACCAGCACTTCTAATATCCGTCTAATTTCCGGAAGGAAATAGGACGGGTGCTTGACCGGTTTAATCGATCGGAGAGCTTCGATAGAACTGAGGCTGTCCGAGAAGATGAAATAATTGCCTGGTGTCTTGAGCTCGATAATTCGCAGCGAATTGTGTATGGCAGCTAATTCAGCTACATATATGGAGCAAGGCTGTGCCAGTTTGCGGGATATGTGATGATCTGTGTTAAAAACGCCATATCCGGATTGTCCATCCATCACAGATCCGTCCGTGAAAAAGGAGTTCTGTACTGGGAGGTGGCCGAATTTTGCCGAAAATATTGATGGCACAACTGTTGGTTTAAGGTGTTCGGGAATTCCATGGATTTCTTGTTTCATCGTCAAATCAAATACAACAGAAGAATTGTTGAGCGATGTTGAAATCTCACGGGATGGAGCAACAACCGAAGGGTTTATCTCCATGGTCATGAACCGCTGGTATACTGACATACAGGGTTTCTTTTCATATCGATTGTATTGTATTGTATTGGCTTGGAATGTTTTCGCAGAGTGGGAGACAGTAGTGATAGATCATGTTGCGTTAGTCTTGTTTAGGTTTTAAATTAAACTATGGTTTGGTTGATTGCTACAGTAATGTTTTAAAAGCAAGATTGAAAAACAAATGAAGTATTTTAGAGAAACATTGCTTTGTCCGCCATTACTGATTTTTCTTTCGCGTACCCCCTGAAGGCTTTCGAGTACCCCCAGGGGTACGCGTACCCCAGGTTGAGAACCGCTGTACTAGTAGACCAACATTCGCTCATACTCACAATTTTCCGCTAGGCCGGCCGTTGTGAGAAAATGCGAGCTTTTTTGTGTTTTCGTCATACAAAATAAATTCTGATGTGTATTTTCCCTGTTGCTGCTGCTTCAGGCAACATCATTGGACGAAAGTATAATTGAAGTTTTTAGTATGATTTATGAATTAATTAGGATATTCAAATTTTTTACACGTTTTTTCTGCTGAAAATATTTAACTTGCATACAAGTTTGACTGATTAGTATGCAAGTCCTTGCGCAATTTGTCCTTGCGCATTTAACCGCGATGTAATCGTCGAAGCTGGTTGATTTATTGCAGCAACACAATATAAATATATATAACTAGCAGAACACTATAACTACTAACTCACGTAGTTAAATTGTTAGGTACTGCTGCTGCTGTTGAAGGTTGCCGTTGCAGCGGTTCCGACAGTGGGAATTGCACTCGCCAGAGATGTCCGATTACTTTGTTGGCTAAAATCACAACATTTACATTTTATTAACTTGAGAGTTTTGGATAATAGTAAAATACTTACAATGTTTTCGAATTTCTTTACCCTTGCGGCTGCATTTCCTGCCGTGGGTGGGATTGAGGTTTATCGCACAGCTTTTTCAAGGTATCTGTTTATTTTACCTAGTTCAGATTATTTACATCGAAAACAGCTGCCAGAAAATCGATGTAAACATTATTCAATGAGATACATGAAGGTGTGGAAAAAAAGTTAGTCAGCATAAAACTGTAAATCCTAAACAACGTCATGGTTGAAATAAAACGTGAATCAAACAACACGGTTCGTGTTTCGAGTGTGAGATCTCGTCTAATTAAGTTTAGTTTACTATTGTCTTCATAAACACTATAATGGTATACTTGTAGCAAAAGCATTCTTCTACCGCTATCTCCCCATTTTTATTTGCCTCATTGAATGAAATTCACCACTAATCTCAGAGGAAAAAGGGTAAAACGCAAAAAAGTGTGTTCGGCAGGATGGGGTAAAATGTGCTTTTTTCGGTTTTTTTTTTCAATAGTTACAACCCCCAAAAAAAATTCAAATGAGGATCGGTTTTAAAAATTAAAAGACGACGTTTGAGCGAATAAAAAATTTTGATGGGAAACCTCTATTCCAGGATCAGGCTCGTTTTAGAGATTCGAAGCAAGAACTGTGAACGCTTATGCAACCGGAGAAATCTGAGGCAGAAGCATTTAACGGTGAACATAATTTCAGAAGTTCGTTTTTTCATTCAATAGTTTTATACCGCCCTTACGTTTGTTCAATTTGGTGGTTATAGACGTAAAGAGGTACATTAGTGAGTACAATGTTACTTAACAGAACTAACTTAACAACACATGCGCCTCGATTTTGATGATTTAGAGGAATTGGTACAGAAGGATCTGCATAAAAAGGCAACGAAAAAGCTTTTTAGTAGCAGTTGCATTATCTGGCCCGGGAACAACGAATGAGTACGGGTGATAAAATGATACAGATGAGTGTTAGATAGGATTCTTGGATTGATCATCAAAAATCAGCGAGTGATGGTCACGATCATAATTTACTGTTTGTCCGAATAGGGTACAATCCAGATTATAGTGCGTTTTCGCAAAAGTTTTGCGAATATGATCGTCGACCGGTTGAAGAGCATACATACATTGAAGCAAGCATAGATAAGGAAACTTGCCAAACTTCTTGCACATTTGATTGCCGAAGGTGGATTTAGTGTTATCAGTTCAAAGGTAATAAATAGAATGGTAGTTGATGGAAAACGACAAAGTTACGATTTGATTGGCAGGGCAAATTATATTAGGAATTCTACTGATGGAGGAGTAGATTTAATGTCTCGAGGTTTTCATTAAATTCGTCCTAGTTTCAATCTGAAAGAATACAAGGATAGTTTGCCACTATTTCTGAAACATTTTCTGAAAAAAGAAATACAGTCGCAGCAGCAACGAATCAGTCTTTCTGAACGGTTGCTGGACACTTACGAATCGAGAGTTAAGTTTTAGTCTCGTTATTTTACAAGTTGCAGAGAGACTTTTTCGGTGCAGTTCCGAAAGAGTTTTGTCAGGTAATGTGTTATTTAAATCTGCGTGCAGAAGTTTCTTTCATAGTAAATAAAACTTTGCTTGGTTTTGTCAACAATTCCAGCAACAAGAACATGTCAAAAATGACAATGTTGCCAAAAGGTTGGGGTGAATATTATTTTGCAGTGCTGCAAGAACGTAAATTTCCAAACTCAACATTCATGCAAAGTGAAAAATATATTCAACATTCATGCATTTTCAACTTTTCAAAAAATAATAGTAAATAAAATACTTATGAAAAAAAATTGATTTTAGCGCTATTAATCTTTGAATGCAAAGTACTTCGAAAAAAAATATAAAATAGGGGGTAAGGTTCGACGGGAAACGTCTATTATTGTTTTTAGTAACATTTTCAACTTTAAATCATTTCAATCGTATGAATAGGGTTACAATTGATTTATAAAAGAATACCACTGACAATGAAAATTGTTCAGTTTCGTGAGAATAAACGTATTTGCGTAAAAGTGATCCATAATTGTAGCTGACTCATGATTGTGGAGGCACTGTACATATAGTAAATTTAACTACCAGACTACTGTCAACCCTAAAACGATATTATTTTCTGTGTTCCATCGGATTATAGACCATCGCACGATGACGTCACGCATCTAAGTTTGACAGCTACTGGTAACTTTGTTTACCTTCGGGCGATGCAGTTTCGTTCTCAATTATAGCAGAACATTTCAACTGTGATTAAAATGCTCTTTAAATGTTGTGCGTGAAGTGCCAGTACACTATTGTGGCGCCAGCACTAAATTAAAGTTCGGAAGTCGGACTTCCGACTTCCGAACTTTCTTCCGACTTTACAAACACATAGAATAAATGCGTGTTCACGGTGTTCACACAACATGAACTGCGGGAATGATTTCAATGTATTTGTTTTTGTAAGCCGTAGTGACAGCGCAGTGGCGGCTGAGATGGTTGCAGTGTTGCGAGAACAACAAAAATAAACATCGGAAGTGAGGCTGACTGCCAGATCATCAGCGACGATTTGATCATTTTTATTTAAATGCACAATAAAAGCAATTATAAATTGAGCATCATTTCCACTACGTACATGATTGCCCATGTGCTATATGTAAACAAGCCACAATTTTACATCTTTCAATAGACACAGGCCTAATCTACCCGTACAAATAAGATAGTATGATTTTTCCTTCAATCAACAAATCCGGAGTATTTCGTGATAAGGGCGAATCTAACAAACTGTAAACAAATAGAGATTTTACGAAAACGTATGAAGTGAGCTACTATCTACCTTGAAACTTCGAAAAAATAATGTATCTCTTTTCTAACTATTAAAAAGTACGATGTTTGTTAAGGGCGAAATCTACTTTATATCAAAACGAAGTAGAATGAGGAATACGCCCTTTTTGTTATTTACAATAGTAAAGGGCGAAACTTGACTTTGAATGGGCGGAATCAAAGTTGTCAACAAAATAAACATTGAAAGCAAAGGCGTATTCCAATACAATAACGTAAACACGGCGTATAGTAAAGGGCGATACTGTCGAGCAAATGAAAATTAGGCGCACAGTAAAGGGCGATACTGTCGAGCAAATCAAAATAAGGCGCATAGTGAAGGGCGATAATGTCGAGCAGATCTAAATAAGGCGCAAAGTAAAGGGCGAAACTTGCGAGCAGATCGAAAAAGTTACATAGTAAAAGGCGGAACTATAAATTCTCGAATATACAATGTTAAGCGACTGAAATTCAAGTTTTAGGTTTACCATGTACAGAGCTAGAACAATTTTGCTCTTATAAGAGTATTTGGATGACAAATATATTGTTCCACTGTTATTTAGAATTTAAATTTGTAAGTGAAAACTTTGTTTGTCTTTTTTGAGTTTTGTAGTCATTGTAAGATTCGCCCTAATCACGGAGTAGTCCGGAAATCTTATTTGTAAGGGTAGATTACACTTGTAATAATCAAAAAACGAGAAAACTTGGCTTGTTTACAAATGTCACTTGGGCCCTTTTCAATGTTTGGCGAGAAATGTCTTGAAATATCGGACATCACTTTTCTCAGTAGCACAGTTAGTACAGTTAATTCATGAAACGATACAATACAACCCTACAACCCCCAACTTATTGAAGATTTCCAGATGTCGTATATGTATCGATACAGCTTCGCCCTACACGCTCCTTTAATTTTACTCTAAATTGAGCAACTTTGACTCAGTTTTACATTGTCTATTAAAACGTCAAAAATTGAGTAATTTTCGTTTACCGAACTGAGGAACAGTTACTCAGATTGTCATAATTTTCTGCTTTACTCTTTTTTCTTGAGTGGTATTTTTTCTCTTTTTTCTCGAGTGGTATTTCGCTAAAAATAAGTTGTTGTTTGGAAAAACGTGCTGTATTGTTGTTTGAAAAAAGTGTTTTTTATTCGTGTATTAGATTTCTTCCAGTTATAAGAATGGTTATGGATTTTTTGGCATGTGTACTATTTTAAAACCTCGAGTCACAGTTCCCGGGTAACAGTGAACCGTATTGCTGCGGTTTTTAATGAAGCTGCTAAGGCAGAAGATACACTAATGATTTAATAAGGTTTGTTTTTTTATTACATATATGTATATGCAAAATACAAATATTTGAAAAAAACTTGTGATTTTGTTATAATTGTATGCAACAATCCTCTAGCAGTTTCATTCATCAAAAGGATCAAAAGTCAAAACGAGCAGACTGAGTAGCTTTTACTCAGTTTCATTGCAAGCGGTTTTATAAGAAGAGGGTAATTCCTACTCAATTTCTGACACATGGTGACTCTACCCATAAATGAGTAATATCATAAAAACTCTGTTTAGAGTAGGTTCACTTTTCACGAAAGTGAGTGACATCTCACTCAGTTTAGAGTTAAATTTGACGAGCGTGTATGCTAGTCTCCAACATAAATCAGTCTGCTCTAGAAACGCTGTGTCCGGATAAATAATAATAATTTTTTTTTAATATAGTTCAATATCGTTACATATATTTACCTCATGAAAATGAAGTAGCCCAGTAAATTGATGTTAATTTATACTGCAATGAAGAAAAGATCTGAATGTTGCTCTTCAATATATGTGTAAAGTATATCATAATCGATCGTCGACTAAGAGTGTGTCAATAACGCCCTTTTTTAAGTTAAATATTGCTTCATTCGCAAGCTGCTAGAAAAAACTCGTATGTTAAGACTTATGTTCAACTAAACCTTCCTAACGAAACGTTTAATATGGGGTAAGTAGCTTTATTTAAAGGAAAATGAAATATATTGACCTATAATTCGTTATAAAGTGAAAAAATTGCATTGCTTAGATTTCCTAAATGTAAAGTAATAGGAGCTACATAATTATACTAAGGAATGTTATTATTTTCCAGGGAACAGCCAATCTTCTCCTGCAATGCTCATGTGTTTCACATTGATCCAAAAACAAAAAGAACGTGGATTACAGCAAGCTCTAAAGCGATATCTGTTAGTTTTTTCTTTGATTCCTCAAGAAATCTGTATCGCATCATAAGTGTAGAAGGAAGTAAGGTAAGCAATAAGTTTTTTTGAAGTAGAATACTTCTCTCAGGAAGTTCGGCTACATAGGGATGTGAAATGAAAATCTAAAACCGAAAAAAGTGAAAAATATGTCCAATTTCAAATGCTAATAAATCGGTTAGTATTCGATGGATTTCCTTCGTTCTTGTAGCAACAGATTGGAAAATCTTCTAAGATTCTTCCCGAAAGAAGATAATTGTAATTTTATTTTTCACACTATTGTACTATTAAAAATAGTCAAGCCTTGTCAAAACGAAAAATTCGACCTCTGATTGGTCGTTCTATGATTGCTTCCCAAGCACGGTCGACAGAATCGTATACCTTGCAATCAGCGTTGCCAGGTATCCAGATTTAGCTGGATTATCCAGATTTTTGAACATGTATCCAGGTAGACAGCTTTGATGTCCAATTATCCAGATTTTTCATGGATGATCCAGATTTTATCCAGATTTTATTTTCTCTGTTCCGCAAAAAGGTCATCACTTCAATTTTGGCGCGAAATTTTGCAATTTTGTCACCTCAAACTTTGCGTACTCCAAGACTTTTATTCGAAAAATTAACCTTTCACCCCACGAAATGACTGCCAGATTTTTTCCAGATTTTTATTTTGCCTTTTGCAGATTTTTGAAAAAATGACCTGGCAACGCTGCTTGCAATTGAAAACATGCTATTTGGCCTATATAAGAGCCTGTTTCAGCCGAAGGCGCTCATAATAGTTCTAGACAGCGACAGCAGCAGTCGTCCTTCCTTAGCAGTACCACTAGTCCTGTGGTTGGTCACCACGTCTCAGGACCAGCGCGGTTCTTCTCAGCGTGTGTCGTCAGACTTCCATTTTTCCCCCCGTGTTGGGGCAGCATGAAGATTGCCATCAGGAAATCCAATTTTGAACATCAAAATGCCTTTTTCAAGGCAAATAAACAAGTCATCGAAAGTTAATAATTTTTGACAACGCAAGCAAGCATTTTGTGTTAAATCCTAGCAATTTAAATCTGTCGCACCCGTATAATTTACTGAATGTGAAATAGCTTCCACAGTGCATGTTGTCCGTGTATCATAATTCCCCCACTGTTAGGACAGCTCAAAGGTTGCAATCAGCAACCGATTTTGAACCGCAAAATGCCTTTTCAAGGCAAATAAACAAATAATTGAAGGTTAATAATTTTCTGGCATCAACATAAGCAGACATTCTGTGCGGGATGCAATCAAATTCTGTTCTAGTAAACCCCTGTAGGGGCAGCGCAAACGCGCATAACCGACTTTGAATAACAAACTGCCCTGTTAGAACGCATTCACAAAGACAGTTAGTTCGACTATTCAGAGCTAATATGTAGTCGATTCAATCAATCAGCATGAACAGAATTTCGTCGCCTCCCAGCTGCCAAGTTGCAACATGATGCAACACGCAACAGCGAGCAAACGAAATCGCCTGATGTTACAAACCGCAATAAGATACGGGTTAAAACCGTTGTGAGTGTGTGTGCGTGTGTGAGAGCACCATCGCTGTTTATTCGCTGGATACAAAATCATATGCGAATTGTGGAATAATTCGTCTGAAGAAGATTAGGAAATGGAAAAAAACTGAACTGAAAGGCGTGGCCTATTTCGCAGCACCCTTCGGCTATAAAAGAGTGTTTCTGGGAAAACTAGCTTCATACATTAGCCGGAAGGTGAGCTGGATGAACCGTCCACAACGTTGGCAGCAGTAGCAGCAGTGTCGGTAATATTACAGAGATGCGATTGCATTATATCCGATATGGAATTGAACAATTGTTCTTTTGAGGACAAATAAAACCTTTGATTTGAAGAGTTACTAGCTTTAGGTACCAGTAGCATTATGGTAACAGCCTCAGCGATAGGTGCAGCCGGTACTTTCCTGAGGCCGATGTTATAAGGAAGCAAATGAAAGCGGCACGGCGAAACAGTTCGGGTGTGCTTAGACGCGTGTCATTTTTCGTTGATGATATTATTCCCCACATGACCGACGCGCTTTCGTACGATAGCGGCGGTACTAGCGGTAGATGCATTTGCCAACACTTAGTTCAGTAGAGCCGTGTCTAATTTTCAATGTAAAAACACCTTTCCATTGTGTTGGCCGTGCGCATTAGGTCTCTGCCAGGCTAAACGCGGAAAGCGGCGCGAACTGATTCGCCCGGCCGTAGGTTAATGTACAGCCGTAAGTAGAACTGAGTATAAGTATTCTGCTTCAGCCTTGCGGTCGTGGCTTTGCACACAACTCTCCTGTGATTTTTTCCTGCATAGCAAAAACAAACAAAAAAATGTTTTTTTCTACGGAAAACTAGATCAAAGTTTGTGAAATAGCATTATTAAATTCTAATCGATTCAGTTGTTGTCCTAGTATACTTACCTATACGTGTTAGCAATAATAGCGGCAATTGCTTATATTACAAAATGCGTAGTTTAGTGAGAAAGTAGCGTGTACGCCTCGTTTGCTCATGTTTTACACTCTAAGTGTTTCGTCGTTGCAAGTAGCAAGTATGGTAGTGTAGGGTAAAATGCATCCTTATGCATTTGTTCGATTTTCTCTCTAATTGATGAAATATGCTCCTTCTTTTTCAAAGCATTTAGTACTTGGAAGAGTTTTTGTATGTGTTTTACTGAACAGCAGATGAAAACATGCTCTTTGGTCAGAATAAATTTTCTAAAAACACATAGGGTATCGGCTCTATTATCGTCAGTGGAGGCTAATAAAGTTATAGAGAACTAATCCTTTGCGAAAAATTGCCCTGCATCATAAAGAACCATCATGCAAGAAATCAACCATCATGCAAGAATTTAACTTAGTGAGAGGCCGACTCAGTGACACTCCCGTAAGTACAGTTACAAGTAAAGCAGGAACTTGACGTAAAAATTATCTATTAAAATTGAAAACTGGCAAAATTCCATGCATTCAAGACCTTGAGAATTCATGAAAATGCATCCATGCACCTGAGCCAAAACATATTCATAAATTCGCTCTCAAACCGCCAAACTTATCATAGTACAGTTGTCGTGAATTCGTGCCAGGCTGCCAGAAAGTTAAAGTGAAGCGACAAATAAACTCAAAAACTGTGAGTCGCTGATGGCGTACATAAATTGCTCCAAATGATGCACATACTTTACTGCGAAAGTTACTTTTGGAACATATGTTTTAATCAAACAACGGTCAATTGTCTTATATGTCTAGAATTCCTCTCTTCACGATACAAGTGCATGTCAGTCTTTTAACCCTGGAATGGGGTTTCATTTATCGCACAAGTCATAGGAGCATTCTAAAAAACAAACTCAAGGTGATCTAGATTTAAATAAAAACTTCTGTAAATTGCAATGCGCTTGAAATTATAACTACTTCGGTTCTACTTTTTCAATTTAAATAATATTGGAGTTTTTATAAAAACTTAAAGTATTCATTCATTCTTCTTGTTTTCATGAAATTCATTCTTGTTTTTATAAAATTCTCAAGTACGAACAGCGTTTCTTGAATTTTGAACCTCTTATTGTAAATAGCACTCAAAAGTAAGTATTTTCGTTTCTTATCAGCAATAAACATAACCATATAACAATTTACGTATTAATAAGTAAGCGATTAGCGAAAACTTCGCTAATATGGATTTAGCGTATAGCGTTTTGCGATTATCGAGCTAAATTTTCCAGTAAGCGGATTAGCGATTAGCGTCGTTAAATTTTCAGTTAGTGGTGCCCACCACTGGAGCTCACATACAGCTAAAGCTCACACATGGCAACGAAACTGTCTTGTGTTGTACACGACAGCTCATTCTTGCGCATGTATTTTGTTCGTTCAGACATGACAGCTTAGTTTTGTTCATTTTGAGGATGTCCTTGCGCTGCTGATCGGCTGCGGCTGTCATTGGTTCGCAAATCGTTCTATTGTTGATATTATTCCCCACGTAAGAAAAAAACGTATTCCGCGCCATCTCGCTTTCTTTATTCCACGGACTCAGTGGAAATCTACGCAGGAATAGAGAAGCGATTTTGCGATTTACGATGCAAGAAAGAGATGCCAGATAAGTGGGCTCTGCGAATAAAGAAATTCGCTTTTACTTTCGTGAATCATAATTACCTAACATCCCGCTCGGATTGGTGTCGTTGGCGACAGCTTGGAAGAACCAACAGACATAAGGAGATGAAAAATAAAAGCTCGTGTTCTTTATGGGTCCTATAACAACTGTGTAACTTTTCAGATCGATCGGTGAAACGCCCGATTTTTAAAGCTTTCATACGATTTTATATGGGAAAAACCACTTTTTCAAAACTTTTCCTATAGAGATGTCCAGTTGGCTCCTAAAAATATATCAATACATGATATTTATAGGAATCTAGCTGACCCGGCAAACTTCGTCTCGCCTATTTTAGTGTTTCATTTAATAATTTTAAACTTTTCAAATTCATTGATTCCTTGCGATTCGATTTAATCGTTTAAAAATGATTGGGTTCATCGGAATGACAACATCCTCGACTTTTGGCTTTTGTACATGACCTCTATTCCGGATATATATTGGGTGCATTTCAATTATTTTCGTTGTTTTCCAGAATCTGAAAGTGATCATCTTTTAATTCAATATGGTGTCCAGGGTCAATGCTTGGCTTCTCTACATCATTTCGATTACGGACAAATCCATATGTAGTAGTATTCGGTTCTTTTCGGCTGTTTCCCAGAAGTTACCATTTTTTAATTCAAACGGTTGTCTAAAGTCAATTTATATTGGGTGGTATTTGGTCACTTTAGGCTGTTTTCCGGACACCGGAAATCGCCATCTTACAATTTAAAATGTTGCCTGAGGTCGATAGGTCGATTTGTGGCTTAGGTGCATCATAACAATTCCGGAAATACCCATATTGGGTGGTATTTGGTCGTTTGCCGCTGTTTTTCAGAAACCGGAAGTCGCCATCTTGGATTTCAAAATGGTATTAGGAAACAATTTTTGGCCTCTGAGCGTCAATCTGGTTCATGAAACACTCATATTGGGTGGTATTTGGTCATTTTCGGCTTTTTTCCAGACACTTGTCTGAGGTTAATAGGCCGATTTGATACCCATACTGGGTGGTATCTGGTCATTTGCCGCTGTTTTTCGGAAACCGGAACTCGCCATCTCGGATTTCAAAATAGCATTTGTAAACAATTTCTGGCCCCTGTGCGTTATTCTGGTTCAAGAAACACCCATATTGGGTGTTATTTGGTCATTTTCGGCTGTTTTCCAGACACCGGAAGTCGCCATCTTACAATTCAAAATGTTGTTTGCGGTCTATTTGTGGCTTCAGTGCGTCATAACAATCCCGGAAATACCCATATTGGGTGGTATTTAGTCATTTGCCGCTGTTTTTCAGAAACCGGAAGTCGCCATCTTGGATTTCAAAATGGCATTTGTAAACAATTTCTGGCCTCTGAGCGTCAATCTGGTTGAAGAAACACTCATATTGGGTTGTATTTGGTCATTTTCGGCTGTTTCCCAGACACCGAAAGTCGCCATCTTACAATTCAAAATGTTGTTTGCGGTCGATTTGTGGCTTCAGTGCATCATAACAATCCCGGAAATACCCATATTGGGTGGTATTTAGTCATATGCCGGTGTTTTTCAGAAACCGGAAGTCGCCATTCTGGATTTCAAAATGGCATTAGGAGACAATTTTTGGCCTCTGAGCGTCAATCTGGTTCAGGAAACACTCATATTGGGTGTTATTTGGTCATTTTCGGCTGTTTTCCAGACACCGGAAGTCGCCATCAATCAACAATTCAAAATGTTGTCTGAAGTCGATTTGTGGCTTCAGTGCATCATAACAATTCCGGTAACACCCATGTTCGGTCATTTGCCGCTGTTTCTCAGAAACTGGAAGTCGCCATCTTGGAATTCTAAATGGTATTTGGAGACATGCCATTGGAAGGAATGGTGTCGAAACATTATTGACATGTTTGTTACACCTAAATACATTCCCCTGCCTAATTTGGTTATATTTGCTTGATTGGTTCAAGAGCTGTGCGTAATTTGAGTTTCATTTGTATGGGACCCCTCCCTTATAGAAGAGAAAGGGGTGTCAAACCATTATGGATATATTTGTTACCCCTCAAAACAATCACCTCCCAAATTTGGTTCCATTTAGTTGGTTAGTTTTGAGATGTGCAGAAATTTGTGTTTCATTTGTTATGAACCCCTCCCTCACAGAAGAGGGAGGGGAATCGAACCACTATGGACATACTTGTTACCTCTAAAAACATTCACATACCAAATTTGGTTGATTGGTTCTCGAGCTGTGCAAAATTCGTGTTTTATTTGTATGGGACCCTTCCCTCGTAGAAGAGGGAGGGATGTCAAACCATTATGGATATATTTGTTACCCCTAAAAACATCCACCTACCAAATTTGGTTCTATTTGCTTGGTTAGTTCTCGAGATGTGCAGAAATTTGTGTTTCATTTGTATGGGACCCCTTCCTTCCAGAGGAGGGAAGGGTGTCGAACCAACATGGACATATTTGTTACTCCTAAAACATCCACTTGCCAAATTTGGTTCCATTTGCTTGGTTAGTTTTCGAGATGTGCAGAAATTTGTGTTTCATTTGTATGGGACCCCTCCCTTCCAGAAGAGGGAAGGGTGTCGAATCAATATGGACATATTTGTTACTCCTAGAAACATCCACATGCCAAATTTGGTTCCATTTTCTTGGTTAGTTTTCGAGATGTGCAGAAATTTGTGTTACATTTGTATGGGACCCCTCCCTTGCAGAAGAGGGAGGGGTCTCGAACTATCTTAGTCACCTTTCCCGACCCCTTAAACCCCTATATACAAAATTTCACGCCGATCGGTTCGGTAGTTTCCAAGCCTATATGAATCAGACAGACAGAGCTGCATTTTTATATGTTTAGATTTTCCTGGGAAACACTCTTCTGAAGACCGCAAGGCGCTACCTTGCTTGTGAAAAAAAGATACTCACCCAAGACTGATTGAATATCTGACAAACGGCTCACCATTGAGTTTTACTAGCAATACTGCTGCAGCATGCTGCTGTTGCAAATTCAACCATGTGATGAATATCATTATATCGCTTAAATTTATCTTGGAGGCTTCCCCGAAGATACTATGAGCAAAAATTACACTTTGAAAATTCCACGTGAAATTATTTCTCAAACTTAAGTTAGTTTGCAATAGCAGCATGCTGTAGCAGTGTTGCCGGAAAATTTCAATGGTGAGCCGCCCGTCAGACATTCAATCAGTTTGGGGTGAATAGCTGTTTCTACAAGCATCGTAGCGCCTTACGGTCTTCAGAAGAATTTTTTCCAGGAAAATTTCCTACAAATATCATATATTGATATTTTCGCAAGAGCCAACTTGACATCTCTAGAGAATAAGTATCGAAAAAGTAGATTTTCCCATGTAAAATCGTATGGAAACTTTAAAAATCGGGCGCAAATCGGGCGTTTCACCGATCGATCTGAAAAGTTACACAGTTGTTATGGGACCCATAAGGAACACGAAAAGTGCATGGGAGCTAACATTTATTTTTTGTCCCACTCAATGGATATACAGTCATTTTCATAAGCATGGCCTGGAGGGCTAATAGCGGTCTCGTCCAACTAGATTAGTTGAGAGAATTCGTTATCAATATTGTTTTTGGCACATTTCGCATGTTGTAGGATAAGTACCGTGGAATGGGGTGAAATTGATCAGTGGGGTGAAATTGATCACCTGAAAATTCGTGATAAAAAATACTAATCAAAAGATATTGCTCTTACAATACTAGGCAATGTTAACGTGTCCTTAAACGCAACTTTTGCATGATTCACATACCTGTCAAAGTTAACCCTTGCATGCCCGATGCAATTTTTCATATTTTCGAAAAATTCTTTTAACTCAGTCAAAACTCAATCAAATTTGATCAAACAAGTTTCCAAATAATGAAAAAAAGTATTGAATTTACTTGAAGTAATCTTAGTTGAGGATTAATTACGTTAAATTTGGAGAAGTGAGTAAAGTTTGATAAAAGCTCAAAAAATGTAATTTTCAACAATGATCATTCCATACCATTGAAGAAATACTGATGAATTCGCAGGAAACCACAAAGATTTTAATTTCAGAGCTAGTTTTTGAGCTTTTGCAACAAACCGAATTGAAATCGGTCTAACGACGATCAAATAAGACCAAATTTAGCAACAAGCAGCTCATGAACCAAAATAAACAAATTTTAACCTAAAATATCGTTATTTTCGTTTGCAAACAAGCTGTAAATGATACTTTTCAGTACAGAAATCATCATTTATCTTTAGCATATCGAAAAAAAGCACATAGCCAAAAGAATGTATGGATTTCAATGGTGATCAATTTCACCCCAATTTACCTCATAGTACCTTGTAGAATTATCGAATTTATTTCATGAAGTAGACGGTAGAAATTTCACCAATAGCCGTAAAGGTTTACTGGAGCACATATCAGTACTTATTTTAAAATTATACTATTTCGGGAAAAATGTACATGAAGCTAGTTAATTGGAAATTGTTATAAAAATTGATCAATTTCACCCCGTTCCATGGTACAACGATACACCGTGCCCCAGTGCTGAGTCGAGAAAATTTCCAGTTCGAAAAGATCCTTGACCTGATCGGGAATCGAACCCGACATGGGAAAGCTAGTCGACCGACGTCGGTAATCACAGAACCACGGGGACCAAACAAATGCCATCAAATGGTGCATTTGAGTTTTAATTTTGTTTAAAATGCGTAATACGTAAAATATTGTGGTGGTGCAATTGAATTCTACCGGGCCATCTTGTACCCTTTCCCGCTTTTCGTCGTGAAAGATTTCGGATCAGTTCACCAGTGTTCTAGTGAGTGAGGATTATTGCACATATCCTTGCAGAAAGTATTGATTCCGCAACAGTTCACACCTCTTGAAAGTGTTCATTTCGTCAACCACAAAAAGCCTATATAATTGATGAAAGTATGATTTATATAATTTTGTCTCGACTGCTTTTCATTACCTGTTAAATGTCAAAACTGACAAAGCTCCACGCATCCAAAACCCAAATTTGTGATATCAAAGTTTTGGTTATATGCACGATAAAAATGTCGAAAAACATTCAGAAATATCATTTAATTCTGCAGCCACTTTTATATGAAAATGAATGCTTTTAACCGGTTGCTATTTACATATTTACGAATCTGAATATCACAATAAAATAAATTTGTAATTTATAGATTATAATTTATAAGTTTACAAACATAGAAAATATGGAGACATACAGCGCCCTATTGAACTTACTACAAGATACATTTTAAAAATCTTATCTTCATCGCGTAATTGATGAATTGAAAATGACTGATGTTTAACTAAGTACTAAGCACAATACTACCAGCGTGCAATTTGTTAGGTAAACTGCTCACCATGCGATATCCCATTTTTGTGTTATTTCATCACATATAAATTATTCTTGAATGCGCAACCCGACAAATAAACATAATAACAAGATCATGACGTCTAATATTATTCAACTGTAAAAATCAGTTTTGGTTTAGGTTCCACTAAAAGAAAATATGCAAATTCAGATTTAATTGGAAAAAGATTCGGGTTCGGGAAAGCTACGGATTTGAAAAATATCAAACCCGACCATATCTCTTTATTGCAAATGGGCAGTGGTGGGCACCGTTAACTGAAAATTTAGCGACGCTAATTGCTAATCCGCTAACTGGAAAATTTAGCTCGATAATCGCTAAACGCTAAACCCACATTAGCGGAACTTTCGCTAATCGCTAACTTATTATTACATGAATTCATTCTCATAAAAACAAACGAAAATGATTACTTTCGAGTGTTATTTACAATTGAAGACTTAAAATTTACAAAACAGTCATACCTAAGGATTTTGTAAGAAGCAACAAAAGTGATTCTACTTGGATGTTATATAAAAGCTCTTAGGAATGTTTTTAAAAACTCGAATATTATCAGAATCGAAAAAGTAGAACCGAGGTTGCCGCAACTTCTAACACATTGCAATATGCAGATTTTTTTTATTGTTCCAAACATTTAATCTAGATCACCCTCAAGGTTCTCTGTTCTCCAGAATGCGCCTGTTCTAGAGTAAAAAGACTGACTTGCACTTGTGTCGTTAACAAAAGAATTCTAGACATTTGAGACCATTGAACGTTGTTTGAATGAAACATATGTTCCAAAAGTAACTTTTGCAGTAAGGTATGTTCATCATTCGAAGCAATTTATGTACGCCATCACCGACTTACACTTTTTGAAAAACGTATTTTATGTCGCTTCTCTACAAAACTAGCGATTAGCGTTCCCAAGGCCTACAATTTAGCGACGCTAACTGTCCGCTAACCAGCTTAAAAATTGGCGAAATCGCTAACTGAATATTAGCGTCGGTTATTAGCGATTAGCGAATTAGCGGAATAGTGCCCACCACTGCAAACGGGACCGTTTTTTCCCAAAAAAAAATCCATATTGCGCCAAACTAAAACTTTGTGTATCAGAACATTAGCGTTCAACGACCAACGACGTTCAAAACAAACATTCTAAAAAAATATGAAGCGAATCGGTTGAGTAGCTTCGGAAATTGTAAACAAGGCAAAGTCAATTTTTGTTACATCATAAGGCAATCCTCGAGACAGTTGCGATCAGCTGATTCCAGTTTCTTATGCAACTTTGCCTAAATCTCTATGAAAGCTGGGGAAAAATCCACAATAAAAATATAAACAATTTTAAAATATTACAGCATAACTTATTTTGAATTACAGTCAGGTTTTTTTTACGCGGGGGATACGTACCTCGTAAAAAAACCGCGTTAATTCGAAAATCCGCGTAAAAAAACCGTGCTAATTCAAAATAAGTTATGCTGTAATATTTTAAAATTGTATCAGAACATTAGCGTTCAACGACCAACGACGTTCAAAACAAACATTCTAAAAAAATATGAAGCGAATCGGTTGAGTAGCTTCGGAAATTGTAAACAAGGCAAAGTCAATTTTTGTTACATCATAAGGCAATCCTCGAGACAGTTGCGATCAGCTGATTCCAGTTTCTTATGCAACTTTGCCTAAATCTCTATGAAAGCTGGGGAAAAATCCACAATAAAAATATAAACAATTTTAAAATATTACAGCATAACTTATTTTGAATTACAGTCAGGTTTTTTTTACGCGGGGGATACGTACCTCGTAAAAAAACCGCGTTAATTCGAAAATCCGCGTAAAAAAACCGTGCTAATTCAAAAATCCGCGTTA
This sequence comes from Wyeomyia smithii, assembly GCF_029784165.1. NCBI lineage: Eukaryota > Metazoa > Arthropoda > Insecta > Diptera > Culicidae > Wyeomyia > Wyeomyia smithii. Next base: position 133,019,713 of record NC_073696.1, read on the forward strand.
TATAAAAGCTCTTGGGAATGTTTTTAAAAACTCGAATATTATCAGAATCGAAAAAGTAGAACCGAGGTTGCCGCAACTTCTAGCACATTGCAATATGCAGATTTTTTTTATTGTTCCAAACATTTAATCTAGATCACCCTCAAGGTTCTCTGTTCTCCAGAATGCTCCTGTTCTAGAGTAAAAAGACTGACTTGCACTTGTGTCGTAAACAAAGGAATTCTAGACATTTGAGACCATTGAACGTTGTTTGAATGAAACATATGTTCCAAAAGTAACTTTTGCAGTAAGGTATGTTCATCATTCGAAGCAATTTATGTACGCCATCACCGACTTACACTTTTTGAAAAACGTATTTTATGTCGCTTCTCTACAAAACTAGCGATTAGCGTTCCCAAGGCCTACAATTTAGCGACGCTAACAGTCCGCTAACCAGCTTAAAAATTGGCGAAATCGCTAGCTGAATATTAGCGTCGGTTATTAGCGATTAGCGAATTAGCGGAATAGTGCCCACCACTGCAAACGGGACCGTTTTTTCCCAAAAAAAAATCCATATTGCGCCAAACTAAAACTTTGTGTATCAGAACATTAGCGTTCAACGACCAACGACGTTCAAAACAAACATTCTCATTCCGCGTCGAACACTCGACAGAAACGGACGTGCAAAGTGGTCGTTCAATTACAATCCGGTCCGTGTGTACGAATAGCCAAACAAAAGAGTGTATTATTCGCGCTAAAGGCCAACTAGATTGTGAGTTGTGTCACTACGTTCTGTACCCGGCTCGCAACTTTGGCTGTATTGGTGCAAAATACCAGCTGCAGTTTTGATCTGTGCACAGTGAATAGATCTTTCTAATTCAAGGCCATCAGTTTACAGTCGAGTCGTGTCGCTGTGCTGAGTGATCTCACACCCGGCTCACTGCTGGTGGCTGTATGGGTGCTGCTGTACTGGTGCTGCTGGCTACTTTGGGTGCAGCTTCGAACGATCGGACAACCACTGCTGGAAGGAAGAAGTAAATAGGTACGTGTTCTTGTCGGCGCTAGTGCGCTAGTGCGCTACATTTAGCGCGATGAATATAGATTTCTCGCCTCCCGTGCCACCATCCCCGAACCCCCCTGACCCTGACCCTTCTGTTACCCCCTCCTCTGTTCATTCTCCAGTCCCCCCTCGCCCCAGGCTTTACCCGGGCGGATCTCAACAGGGCAGCTATACTGTTTATTTTCGTCCAAAGGCAGTAGTGAGTTCAAAGCGATTAAACATACTGCAAATTTCTAAAGACCTGACGAAGGGGTACAAGGCCGTGACCGAAATTTCCAAGGTCCGACCTAACAAGCTCCGTGTCGTGGTCAGTGATCTGGCACAGGCCAATGCTATCGCTTGCTCTGAGCTCTTCACACGCGAGTATCGCGTTTACATACCCGCACGAGACGTGGAGATCGACGGTGTCATAACCGATTCGAGTCTGTCTGTCGAGTGTATCCTAAAAAGCGCAACCGGTTGCTTCAAAAATACCGAAACACAGGCGAAGATTTTGGATTGTAAGCAATTGCGGTCCATGTCTCTCGTCGGCGGTAAAAAAGTTTACACTCCGTCAGACTCGTTTCGCGTTACGTTTGCCGGATCTGCACTCCCTAGCCACGTCTCGATCGACCGGGTTCGTCTGCCTGTGCGATTGTATGTACCCCGTGTTGTGAATTGCACCAATTGCAAGCAGTTAGGCCACACAGCCGCCTACTGCTGCAGTAAGGCACGATGTAGCAAGTGTGGGGAGACTCATGCGGAAGATTCTTGCAGTGTTAATGCTGAAAAATGTATTCACTGTGGGGAAAACCAGCATGAGCTCTCCACATGCCCGGTGTACATGCAGCGCAGAGATAAAATCAAGCGGTCACTTAAGGAGCGTTCAAAGCGTTCTTATGCTGAGATGCTGAAGAAGACCGTGACCACTTATACCATAACATCGAACCCCTTTGATCTGTTGTCCCCTGATGGAACCGATTCTGACGATTCATCAGCGGGAACATCTTATGCCAATCCTGGGGAGTCTAGGAAGAGGAAAAATGTTTCTTCTCCTAAACTTCCCCGTAAAGGTTCTAAGATTTCCCAAAGTGTAATGAAAAGTACGAACAAACCAAACAGTGCTGCGGAAGAACCGAAGCAAACTCCTCCTGGGCTTGCAAATTTAAAGTCCCAGAAGGAGTTCCCAGCACTGCCAGGAACATCTAAAACCCCAGTTGTTCATTTTGCACTCCCAGTTGATGAAACAAACTCTGGATTAGTGAAATTTTCTGACATTGTGGACTGGATTTTTAAAAATTTCAATGTACCCGATCCAATTAAAATTTTTCTTACAGCATTCCTCCCAACAGTTAGATCATTTTTGAAGCAGTTGACTGCCCAATGGCCCCTCCTTGCAGCGATTGTATCCTTCGATGCCTAATTCATCTGCGTATACAAAGTATCTATCTCTGTCTTACAGTGGAATTGTAGAAGTATTTTACCAAAAATGGATTCATTTAAAGTTTTAATAAATAGAAATAAATGCGATGCATTTTCCCTTTGTGAAACTTGGCTTACTTCAAATATTGATCTCAACTTCCATGATTTTAATATTATTCGCCTTGATCGAGACACCCCATATGGAGGAGTACTTTTAGGGATTAAAAAGTGCTATTCTTTCTATCGTATTAACCTCCCCTCGATTCCAGGCATCGAAGTTGTCGCATGTCAAATGACAATACAAGGTAAAGAGCTTTGTATTGCCTCTATATATACCTCCCAGAGCACAGGTTGGGCAACGGTTGCTCTTTGATTTAATAGAACTTCTTCCCTCGCCACGTTTGATTTTGGGAGACTTCAACTCTCATGGTGTGGCTTGGGGTTCCCCCTACAATGATAACCGCTCCTCTTTAATCTATAACCTTTGCGATGACTTCGACATGACTATTTTGAACAACGGTGAAATGACACGTATCCCGAAACCTCCAGCGCGCCCAAGCGCTTTGGATCTATCCTTATGTTCGACGTCGCTACGGTTGGATTGCACATGGAAGGTAATCCTCGATCCTCCCGGTAGCGACCATCTGCCTATTCTTATTTCAATTACTAACGGTTCAACTCGCATGCGACCAATTGACATTCCGTATGACCTCACACGGAATGTCGATTGGAAGTTATACGAGGAAATGATTTCAAAAGCGGTCGAGTCGATTCAACATCACCCACCACTTGAAGAATACAACCTCCTCGCGGGCTTAATCCTCGACGCCGCGTTGCAAGCCCAAACGAAGAAATATCCCGGCGTAACGATCAAAGAGCGGCCTCCAACTCCGTAGTGGGACAAAGAGTGCTCAGATGTCTACACGCAAAGATCCGACGCGTTTTTGGCCTACCAGAAGGGAGGTATACCTGGCGACTATTTACGGTATTCGGAGCTTGATACCAAGCTTAAAAGTTTGGCTAAAGCAAAGAAACGCGGATATTGGCGTCGGTTCGTGAACGAGACGTCGAGGGAGACATCGATGAGCACTCTTTGGAACACAGCCCGAAGAATGCGGAATCACAAACGGTCAACGAAAGCGAGGAGTCTTCAAGTCGGTGGATATTTGATTTTGCCAGGAAAGTATGTCCGGACTCTGTTCCTGCGCAAAGCTTTGTTCGCGATACGTCTCCGGGTCACGACGCGATAGAATCACCTTTTACGATGGCAGAATTTTCAGTTGCCCTCCTGTCCTGTAACAATAACGCACCTGGGTTAGATAGAATCAAATTCAACTTGTTGAAGAATCTACCCGGCAATGCCAAGAGGCGCTTGTTGAACTTGTTCAATAAGTTCCTGGAGCAAAACATTGTACCGCAGGCTTGGAGGCAAGTGAAGGTGATCGCCATCCAAAAACCAGGGAAACCAGCTTCTGATCACAACTCTTATAGGCCGATTGCAATGCTATCCTGTATCCGGAAATTGATGGAAAAAATGATACTCCGTCGTTTGGACCATTGGGTCGAATCAAATGGTCTACTATCAGATACTCAATTTGGCTTCCGCCGTGCCAAAGGGACGAATGATTGTCTTGCGTTGCTCTCAACAGATATTCAGCTGGCGTATGCTCGCAAAGAACAAATGGCGTCTGCGTTCTTGGACATTAAGGGGGCTTTTGATTCCGTTTCTATTGACATTCTTTCGGGTAAACTTCACCGACAAGGATTTTCTCCAATTTTGAACAATTTGTTGCACAATTTGTAGTCCGAAAAGCGCATGCATTTTACGCACGGCGATTTGGCAACTTTTCGCATTAGCTACATGGGTCTTCCCCAGGGCTCATGTTTAAGCCCCCTTCTTTACAACTTTTATGTAAATGACATCGACGAATGTCTGGCAAATTCATGCACGATAAGACAACTTGCAGACGACAGTGTAATCTCTGTTACAGGAGCCAAAGCTGCCGATTTGCAAGGACCATTACAAGATACCTTGGGCAATTTGTCTGCTTGGGCTTTACAGCTAGGTATCGAATTCTCTCCGGAGAAGACTGAGATAGTAGTTTTTTCTAGGAAGCATGAACCTGTTCAGCTTCAAACACAATTAATGGGTAAAACGATTTCTCAGGTTTTGGTACACAAATATCTTGGTGTCTGGTTCGACTATAAAGGCACCTGGGGTTGTCACGTGAGGTATCTGATGAAAAAATGTCAACAAAGAGTGAATTTTCTTCGTACAATAACCGGACAATGGTGGGGAGCCCATCCAGGAGACCTTATAAGGCTTTACCAAACAACGATACTGTCTGTTATTGAGTACGGGTGTTTCTGCTTCCGCTCCGCAGCAAACACACATTTGATCAAACTGGACCGAATACAATATCGTTGTTTGCGTACCGCCTTGGGTTGCGTGCAATCGACCCATACGATGAGTTTGGAGATCTTAGCTGGAGTACTACCATTGAAAAACCGCTTCTGGAGCCTGTCTTCTCGTATTCTAATCAAATGTGAGGTCTTGAACCGTCCCGTGATTGAAAATTTTGAAAGGTTAATCGAACTTAATTCTCAAACCCGTTTTATGACATTGTATTTCAATCACATGTCCCAAAATATTAACCCTTCTTCGAATATTTCAAATCGTGTCGACTTATCAAATACTTCTGATTCTACTGTGTTTTTCGATACACCCATGATAGAAGAAACTCGTGAAATCCCGGATCATTTACGCATGCAGCAGATCCCTAAAATTTTTTCCAATAAATATCGAAACATCAACTGCGACAATATGTACTACACTGACGGATCACTTCTTGATGGGTCCACTGGCTTCGGTATTTTCAATAACAATTAAACCGTCTCCCATCAGCTCGATAATCCTGCTTCTGTTTACGTCGCAGAATTAGCTGCAATTCAGTACACCCTAGGGATTATCGAAAAAATGCCCACGGACCATTATTTCATCTTTACGGACAGTCTCAGTTCCATTGAGGCTCTCCGATCGATGAAAGATGTTAAGCACTCTCCGTATTTCCTGGGGAAAATACGGGAACATCTGAGTGCTTTATCCGAAAAATCTACTCAGATTACCTTAGCGTGGGTCCCTTCTCACTGCTCGATACCGGGTAATGAGAAAGCGGACTCTTTGGCTAAGGTGGGCGCAACAAACGGTGATATTTATGAAAGACCAATTGCCTTTAATGAATTTTTCGCATTTGTACGTCAGAATACGATCATCAGTTGGCAAAATTCTTGGACCAAGGGGGAACTGGGAAGGTGGATACATTCCATAATCCCCAAGGTATCGACGAACCCGTGGTTCAAGGGGTTGGATGTAGGTCGGGATTTAATTTGCGTGATGTCCCGGCTTATGTCCAATCACTATAGATTTGACGCGCATCTCCGTCGTGTTGGGCTCGGGGAAAGTGGTATCTGTGCCTGTGGTGAAGGTTATCACGACATAGAGCACGTTGTTTGGTCATGTACACCGTGACGCCAGGTCTAGATTAATAGCTTCCCTGCAGGCCGAAGGTAGGCAGTCGGCTGTTCCTGTTCGTGATGTCTTGGCGAGCCGTGACCTATCCTACATGTCCCTTATAAACGTTTTCCTGAAATCCATCCACGCCCCAGTTTAGTCCTATCCCCTTCCGCCTACATCCAACCAAACGACAAGAACACGTTAAGACCCCGGATCCGGAAACAGCAATCAGACCCGCACGATACTCTCAAGGCCCGATGGAAACAACCCAATATGCCAGTCCGTAATATCTTGGCCAAGCAGCGGAACAAATTAAATATGCTGCTTACCTATGGCAATGAAAACCATCAAACAGCAAACCTGTGCTTTTAATGCAAAATATTCTAGCTTTAAGTTAGATTTAGTTTCAGCTCGTAGTCGGCAGCGAGGATAAAAAATTTGCTTTTAGTTATTAAGATACTTTAGAAAGTAAGCTACCAGATATAATTGGCGCCGTTAAACATTGAATTGTATTTGTGCCGTGTCAAATAAACTATAGATGAAAAAAAAAAAAACAAACATTCTAAAAAAATATGAAGCGAATCGGTTGAGTAGCTTCGGAAATTGTAAACAAGGCAAAGTCAATTTTTGTTACATCATAAGGCAATCCTCGAGACAGTTGCGATCATCTGATTCCAGTTTCTTATGCAACTTTGCTTATATCTCTATGAAAGCTGGGGAAAAATCCACAATAAAAATATAAACAATTTTGAAATATTACAGCATAACTTTTTTTGAATTACAGTCAGGTTTTTTTACGCGGGGGATACGTACCTCGTAAAAAAAACCGCGTTAATTCGAAAATCCGCGTAAAAAACCGTGCTAATTCAAAAATCCGCGTAAAAAAAACCGCGTTAACTCAAAAATCCGCTTAAAAAACACGTTTTTTTAAAAATCCGCGTAAAGTAGTCCAGCAAGAAGGGCTTTAGAAAAAACCCGAGACACTCTAGAACCAGTATTTAATACAGTATTTACTGTCCTCTTTGACGGTCATTCCGTATCTTTCGGTGGGCGAAGAGTATTTTTTGGACTATGTCTTTTACTAGATAAACACTTAAACGTTTCTGGTTCCAAACCCACGTTAATTCGGGTATTAGTGAAAATATTTTTGAATTAGCGCGGTATCGCGTAAAAAAAACCTCGTTAATTCAAAAATCCGCGTAAAAAAACCGCGTTAATTCCAAAATCCGCGTAAGAAAAACCGCGTTAATTCTAAAATCCGCGTAGAAAAAAACCTCGTAAAAAAACCAGACTGTATTATAAAAAAATCAAGCAATTCCTAACACGCGTATAAAAGTTTTTGATTCTCTAAGCCATTAAATTTTGTTTTCGAAAAACTCGACAACATTCAGTGGCTGCCCTTCCATTTTCGATAAGCTTTTGATCACCTCATATGTGTATACTGCCGCTATTCGCATAACAGTCCTATATAAAATTTGGGTGTTTTCTTGTTTTTTTTTGCGAAAATGCCTCCATTTTGCAATGCTCTTCTAGAATAGCCAGAGGCGACGCGTGACCAAGTGGGCCACCTGTTCAATCGACATTTGCAACATTAAAACAACAGTATTGCGATAACAGATTTTAAAAGTTTTATTTATCAACATTTATTTATATAACAAAGGAATCCTTCGGTTTACTTTTAACGCAAACTTGTCGATAATATCGTCGTAAAATAATGGCGTCAGCATCATCTCATGGAGTAAATCTTTCTCCACAGCCATCATCATAATACCAAATAATCGATTCTGGCCCGATTTAGACCGCAAATAATTTTTGATCCGTCGGAGAACCGAAAACGTTCGTTCGACGGACGCCGTTGTATTAGGCAATGTCAGTATCATTCTGGCCAGCCGAAGCGTTTCGGAGAAAGTTTGATGCAGGTTTTGTCCAAGAATAAACGAAATTAAATACAATATATTTTTGCCTCTGAACTCTTCGCGCGAGTAAAGAACGGTCAGCTCATTATACAGCTTCGCTTCATCGAATTTAGAATGGTACGAAATAAGCATTTTCAAATTCTTTGTAGGGAATGTGACATTGAATTCGGCAAATTTTTCGTGATTCAACAAAATGATGAATTTGTATTCATCTAGTTCTTTGAATCGTTTAGACATTTCGTCAATAATTTTGTCAATGATAAAGTCATATATGGGACGATAATTGATACCGTTGCTATCAGTGACCGTTTCGCCAGAAACATCAATTGCATCATTCAGCGTTCTGTAGAAATGATGCTCTGCTTTGAGCTCTTCGATAGAAGCGAGGCAAGCCTTGACGTTACGTAAACATTCTACTACGTCCAATTCTTTTGTTTGCAAAATTTGATACAGAACATCTGTATGTGCAAAAATATTAGCAAAAAGTTTGAGCAAGAATACGGTATTGAATTCAAGCATGAATGCGTGAAGACCTCTGGCGGTAGTACAAGTTTCAGCATCAAAGACACTGTCGCCAAGATAAATCTCACCTAAACATTCATTAATCGCTGCATAATTCGAATCAATTATTTTGATCATACGCGAATTATACGACCATTTGGTCTTGCAAACATTTGGTATGTGGGTCTCCATAAATTGCTTTAATGTCTCGCTGCGTTTAGGTGACTGCGAGAAAAATGCCGCGAGTGATAAGATCGTGTTGAAAAACCTTGCTGATTTCTTGTTATTTGTGCACGAGTGAAGTAGCACCAAATTAAGCACATGTGCGCGGCAGTGAATATATCCAGCTTTTGGAAACCGTTGCTTCACCAATGTTTGCACTCCAGATTTGTCCCCGGACATTACAGCAGCTCCATCATAGCTCTGAGCTACAACTTTGTCACCATCAAGACCAAAATACGCTGCTATTTCATCAACGTGTACGGCCAACGCAGCGGCGGTTTTGTCACTGCTAACGTCTGCCAATCTAACGAGCCTTTCAACTGGTGTTCCTAAAATTTTAATGAACAAAAAAATGTTTGAGCCTCGTTGAATTAAAAAAAAAAACAACTATTTGTTAACATATTTGCAAAATATATTTTATGAATATTTCTTACCATCGGGCCGTAAGTAGCGCAGAGTACAAGATAGTTGCGATAACCGAGCCGAATCTGTTGATTCATCCATCATAATGGACACGAACTCAGCATCAAGAACTTCTCTTTTAATTGTTTGAAGCATGTAGCTTTCAATGCATTCTATAAGCTCGTTCTGAATTCCTCCCGACGTTCCGCTGAAAACTTTATTATTTATAAAGTCCTGGAATGCTGGATCCCTGGCGACGATCAACGTGCAGAGGTCGTTATAATTTCCTCTGTTCGTGGAATCGGAACATTCATAATGTCCGCGAAAGGCGAGACCGTGAGTGCCAAGGAAACAGGTGATCTCAATTAAAGTTCGCATACCCTTCCGGTTTTTCGTTACTTCTTCGTTATGCTTATTGCGGGCGATCTGCCGGCTATGGTCAAGTGCTTCGTCTAACCTCATTTGCCCGAACATCGATAAGGCAAGTGAATTGTTTATGTGATCTTTAGAGCTCGAATGCGTTTTAATTGACGCAGAAAGGTGATTCAGATCACTATATCCTTCCTTGCTCCAAACATTTTTTCATTGGCGCTACGGAAAAGCAAACATGGCCAGCAGAAAAGTTTATTTAATTTCGCCGATCCACACAGCCATTGCTGGTCATACGATGACACATTAAAGTTGCGGGACATAATTTTCCCCTTCAACTTATACGTGGATTTTAATTGTTCCATAGGTGGACGAGGAACCGGATGTCCCATAACTTTAATTTTTTCTTCCATGGTTCTGGCGGCAAACGGGCGCTTTAGCATTTGCTCAATAATGCAATGATCCATAACGTTGTCCATCTGGAAATCCACGCAAACAATCTCCAGTAGGTATATGGTAGTTTGTGATGATTAATTGAAATATATCTCGCGTAATTTTTCAAAGCGACCTATCTAACATTGAGAGACTCTCTTTGTTTACTTTCTCTTCAAATCAATAATTATGTTATTTTTTCCATATTTCATAACACTCAATGCATAGTAAGCAAGACAGTATTACTATCTCTCGATTAAGGGGAAGAAAGCTTAGAAAATATATATAATGACGACGTAATTAACGAAACAAAGTGAGAGAGGAGAGAATCTGTCATTGTTACTTAGGTCCCTTTCAAAAATTACGCGAGATATGATGAAGTAATTAAGCTTTACTCACCACGTATCGTTCCTTAAACGAGATTGAAATTTCACACAAGAAAGCAACAGAAATTTGAAAGATGGTGCAATGGTAGTCTTAGCCGTCACAAACAAATCAAAAGCAACCGTAACGTGAGCAGTCAAACATGTACTATACCATTCTAGTTACCATACTATGGTTCAAGTTATTGAATGAACAACATCGAGAAAAATGGCTTGAATCGAAACCACACATCAACGAAAAAACACCCTACATCTACAATAACCATGAATGAATTTGTTCGATTTTTCATTTGTATCGCACCCAGCGCTGCGCGACACTTTTTTCTCACGTGAAGAATAATGTCATCAATGAGGAAATACATGAAAACCCTTCGCTGCACTCTCGGCTTTGCATCGACCTGACGCTCGCTTGAGCGTTGAGAGCTGTGTACTCTCGCGGCCTCTCTCAAATTTCAATGAACGAACATCAAAGAATGGTGGGCGTGGGGGTCGGCGTCGGCGGTATCGTTTCCATCGGCTTGGTTCAACATAATTTTTGAACCTCAAATGTCATTTTTACGCAAGGCTGCGCATTAGTAGTGGTGCACGCTTTGTGTACATAACTGGCTACGTACGCTATAGTACTTGAAAATGCAGAGAAGTGTTTGAATGAATGCTAGTTCAGATAAATGATTTGAACAAACGGTAGTCATTACTGCTTATCTCGTTGTGTTGTGTTGTATTACGGGTGAGCTGTGTTGCGGGTGGGTTGAGTAGTGTAGAGTAAGTTTAGCCAGGTTATATTCTTCACGGTGGAGAAATAAATAGAAATTGAAATTGGTGGAAATAAATTGAAAATCAAAACAATGTTCGAATGTTCGAAATAACATTAAGGTTACAAGAAAACTTAATGATGTCAGATCCATGCTACAAATGAGAAATAATTCGAGTAATTGTTCTGAAATTGTCTACCTGTCCTATGAACAGGTTGAACAGGTGGACGAGACGCCTCTGAGAATAGCCAATCGAAAAACAAGGTTTGTTCCCCTTATGGGCGGGGGCCTAGCGTGGTTGGTAACGTCTCCGCCAACCACGCTCGACGCCTGGGTTCGAATCCCAACCCGACATAGGTGTCGATGGTTGTGGAGTGGCGTGATCCACTCACAACCAACCCAACTGGTCTAGATTCAATCTAACCCGACACCGGGAGATTTTCTGAGGCGAACAATCTCTGGGATCACGCCTTCCATCGCATGAGGAAGTAAAGCCATTGGCGCCGGTCCGTTAATTAAAGGGTCGTGAGTTAGGGTCCTGAGTGGAGTCGCCTCCCTGGACGTCGGTGATTGGCACAACAACAGTGGCGGAACTAGACCGACGGAAAATAAGCGAGAATAAAAAAAAAGGTTTGTTCCCCACAACCTCGTTTCTTTATTCTCTAGATGTACTACGTCCTAATTATTGGCATGACAGTCCTAGGTTTTTATTCGCATATAACCTTCCCTCAAAATTCTTTTATTGAAGTTCAACGTGAAATTGCTCTCTACATTAAGCACCCTTAATGGGTCGATTCAATGTTATTTCATGTATTTGTGTCGAGGCATCAACCATAGAATAGGAAATAATGGCAAAAGTTACTCGAAGAAATTTACATTCGGTTTTGCAAAAAAATTAAAAAAATAAATCGACAATTAATAGCATTCTTAAAGGCGTGTCCGGATGTGTTCTATAATCAATAACAACTAGAATCAGGGTAGCCACTCTACCGGAAAAGCGGAAAAAACGGGAATTTCAAACCACCGGGAAAAAATACGGGAAAACCGGGAAATTAGGCTTCACGCCGGGAAAATTATCTTCCTTCATGTCCGCCGTTTTGTTTGTTCTACAGTTTCTGAGGAAATGTCAACATGAAAACCCAACTGGCATGATTCTGCCGGTTAGGGGAAAGCTGGTTGTTGGTTTCAGCCAAAGTCGACAGCGGCTTCGCAGCAAGATCTGCGTCAAATAGATTTAGGCTTGGTCAGGTGGATAAATTTACGCTCCGTAACATATATTGTCAGATTTTTAAAGAAGTCAAAAAGTGATCAGCGTCGCGGGAAGCGTATTGAAACTTCTTGTGACTCGTGTTCGACATCGCCTCGGGCAGAATCCAGTCAAACGTTATATAGGACCGGAAACTTCGAGTCTCAATTATATTTCGAATCGGACCGGAACGAAGCTACCCAGTTTGTACTTCTCGATTTTTGATATGATTTTAATCACAAGCAGCACATTTATATTGCGGATCATTTTAGTTGCATTTGCAAGTGACATACTTTAAAGAGAATGTATATAAATATTTTTAACAAACTGTGTTCGTTTGTCATGTTGCGGAAACTAGGTCAATATTCGCTGAAATTTCGTTAATAATATAAATAATCAAGACTTATTTTCAACATTCTCTACACTAAGTGTTTCGCAGAAAAAAAATAGTTTTTTTTTATTCTGTGTTCAACCTTTTAATTACTGGTTTTTGTTGGGGAAAGACGTCACCTTGAGGAGCTATTTGTTAAGATTTCTCGGATTTTTTCTATATCAAAAACGAACAGTAACTAATAATATTTTTTTCAAATTGTGTATTCAGAGTGTCAGTTAGACTTATTTTACGGACCATGATAAAATTTCTTATACATTCCATTGGCCCCAGCTCGAAAAGTTTGTAAGTCCCAGTATCGAAGTTTTTCGAAAAAAATTGTTCTGAAAGAACAGATCTCAACGTTTCATGCATTTTGCAAAATGCATCTTGACAGTGTTATGTGCATTTTTTCATTGGTCACTCTGAGGCTCTTCTTCCCAAAGGCCGCTTGAAAATTTGCCTAAGGAGATTTTTCGAAAAGACGAAACCTCAATACCCCAACTCTTAAATTTATCCCATGCATTTCATTCGCATCCTGATACAGAAGCACTGCAAGCTCGAGAGTAGCTTGACATAGAAAGAAGCTGAAGGAAGCAAGAAAGCGCGAGAAGGCGATTGTCAACGATTTGGAGATAAATAGGGCGAAAATTGTGCAGCAGATCACTATGAAGGTACTTGCTAACGTCGACGAACAGCTTGAAGCGATGTATGAGAAATGTTTTTCATAGTTTTGTAACACTATTTTTGGAAGGCATAAATAAGCATGTGAAAATTGATTTTTTCTCAAATGTTTTAAAAAGAAAACACCGGGAAATTTTATTAAATATCATCGGGAAAACCGGAAAAATACCGGGAAATCGAAAATTGATATTGAGGGGCCACCCTTCTAGAAGAATTACAGTCAACATCGCACTTTTCCGGTTCCGGTCTGAACCAAGGATATCCGTAGTTCCGGATTACACTCCCACATCCGGTTCCGGGGCCCATTTAATACCGAAACACTTCCGTCAAACTGAGATTTGGAATCAGTTTTATGCTGCTGTATCTTAGTGTAATATCTTCAAAGAATAAACTAATTGCTAAGGCGTCGACGGAAGCTGTTCCGAAGCAGCTTCCCCGAAGCCGATGGAGTCCTCTTCAGAATTATCGTCTTCATTTCTATAAATCTGCAGCTTTCAAGAGCAGACATTTTCGGACACCTATCAAAAAAATGCCAAAAGAAACTGCGTTTTGACAAAAAATTAACAAATAGCCACTCTCGAACGTAGGACTGGTGTGCGAAAATTTTGTTGATCGATGGGTAGAACATTCGCATAACAGTCTCGCTGTTGTTTTTTAGTAAAAAATCATGTATTTTTTGTGTTTTTTGCGTACGAATCATTCGTTTCTCATGAAACGTGTGCATTTGCGAAAAGAATTTGTAATGAGAGCAATTATACTCTTGCAAAATTTTCTCGACTGCTGAGTTTTCGACATAGGATTGTTATGCTAGAAGCGGCAGTATAGAACATGTTTATTTTGGTGAATATCGTTCCAGAGATATGGTGAAATATATGTATTTATATGTACCATGGAACGGGGTTAAATTGATCAATTTTTATAACAATTTCCAATTAACTTGCTTCATGTACATTTTTCCCAAAATAGTATAATTTTAAAACAAGTACTGATATGTGCTCCAGTAAACCTCTATGGCTATTGGTGAAATTTCTATCGTCCACTTCATGAAATAAATTCGATAAATCTATAAGGTACTATACTATGAGCTAAATTGAGGTGAAAGTGATCACCATCGAAATCCATACATTCTTTTGGCAATGTGTTTTTTTTTTCGATATGCTAAAGATAAATGATGATTTCTGTACTGAAAAATATCATTTACAGCTAGTTTGGAAACGAAAATAACGATATTTCAGATTATTCAGTTTATTTTGGTTCACGAGCTGCTTGTTGCTAAATTTGCTCTTATTTGATCGTCGTTAGACCGATTTCAATTCGGTTTGTTGCAAAAGCTCAAAAACTAGCTCTGAAATTAAAATCTTTGTGGTTTCCTGCGAATTCATCAGTATTTCTTTAATGGTATGGAATGATCATTGTTGAAAATTACATTTTTTGAGCTTTTATCGAACTTTACTCACTTCTCCAAATTTAACGTAATTAACCCTCAACTAAGATTACTTTAAGTAAATTCAATACTTTTTTTTTGTTATTTGGAAACTTGTTTGATCAAATTTGATTGAGTTTTGACTGAGTTATAAGAATTTTTCGAAAATATGGAAAATTGTACCAGACATGCAAGAGTTAACTTTAACAGGTATGTGAATCATGCAAAAGTTGCGTTTAAGGACTCGTTAACATTGCCTAGTGTTGTAAGAGCAATACCTTTTGATTAGTATTTTTTATCACGAATTTTCAGGTGATCAATTTCACCCTATTCCACGGTACATGCAGCGATTGTGAGACATTTTTTTTGGTTCCTCAATTGATTCACCTTGCCCGCTGTGCATCTCTCCGTCTCGTCCCTGACGGATTGGTTTCAAAAACCATCTTTATCGGGCTGTCGTCCGTCATCCTTACGACATGCCTAGCCCACCGTATGTGGTCGATGTGGATCAAAGCGCTAGGTATTGACAGTAAAAAGTACCTTTTTTTTCCTTCCTCACTGCGACCAAAATCGTAGATCTATTGTGAGATATGCCCGGGTGTCTGCTGTATCCCGCACTTCTGTTAATAGCAATACCGCTATTGAGCAGTGGCATGCTTATTATTATTGTTCATCAGTGCTTGTGTGTAATAATGTGATACTCTTCCTTACACGCTTACTGTTCTACTATACCGATACTCGTTCCTCTTGCCAAATATCACCAATTATAATTCCCTGGAGAAGTTTCGTCGTGCGTCCTTCTGGCCAGTTTTATTGATAAGAGGGACTTATTTTTTGTTAAGAGGACGTTACGCAAAGGTATTGTAGATTTCAGCGTAAAGGAAGGGTAACTGGTGGGGAGCCTGAGAATAAACCCATGCTTAAGTCCTTTTTGACATCGGATGGCCTGGTTCTACTAAGATTCGAACCCACGACCATCCGCTTGACGCTTGCGGCTACGCAGCTCCTAAAGGCTCATGTATCTGAATGTTGCAAGTTTGTGTATCGTACAGTGTCATACGATGCAATCTACATCTTGTCCGATATGATACCTAGCAGCATCACCATGAAGTAGGACGAAGAATGCTTCGACCAATATGACATAAGAGCCTCCCGAGGTACCATGAAGTCATCCTCAAAGTCCCGATGGTAGTGAGCGGGCCACGCTCTAATCCGGAAGATGTATGAAGACCCGGACGTCAGGAGCGCGGTCTGTGCAGCCGCCTCTCAGATTGTCCTGGAGCTGCAACGTGTGTAGCGGGTTAGGCACCGACACGTCAATGGTAGCTAACTACTAGTCTCCGGTAGTTAGCTGAGAAGTTATAAGAGTAGAGTAGTGAGGGGATAAATTATTGCAAAAAAACTATCATCAAATTCGGCTTTATTCCAAGTGGTACAACTACCGTAAGGCGCCCTAATTTTGCGCGGTTCTTAATTCTGCGCACTTCGTATCAAAATGTTAAAAAAATATCAATTAAAAGCAGAATTTCAAAAATGAAGCTTGGAAGTGATTTCCTATATATTAACTGTTAACTTTCTGCTTATGTTTCCTTTCTTACTAAACGGCATCAACATTTTAGTACGAAGTGCGCAGAATAAGGAGCCGCGCAGAATTAGGACGCCTCACGGTAATATAACTATAGTTAATGCGTACATTCTTTATGTGTAATAAAGCACCCGATCGTGTGTAAAGTGGTTTCTCGACTGTCTCGGCTGTCTTCTATAATCAGCGCCAATACCAAAAGTGATGCATTTGAGCGTTATCCTTTCAGTAACGTTTTGGAGAGGGATACTCCAACAAATCTATTAGAATAATTAAATTAAAAATATATGTAATAGTGTTGATATATCACCGTTTGTGGCAGAACACACAATAATAATTCTGAATAAATACTAGCAAATAATAAAATCACCACAAAACATCCAACCGGGCCGGACCTCAGGCTCATTCTTAAAAAACAAGGGACTAACACCCGCTTCTTTGGCTACGCCTATGAGCATTTTCCTGCAGAACAATTTTTTTTCTATGACTTCATTTATCCCCCTGACTATAAAAGGAAAAAAAATATAACTGAAATTTTTCTTTCTTATAGGCTGTCATAAATTCAACTATAACACCCAACATGACATTCACCCAAACTTCGCAAAAGTTTGGACAATGGAGTGACGTGCGAGCCAATACTGTATACGGATTAGGATTTGCATCAGAAGCTGAACTTGGAAAAGTTAGTCATGAGTTAAAATTCTTAATACCAACCTAGTTTTTGTTATATGGATACAAAATAAACAAGAAATGTTATATGATGTTTCTTGGGTATTATGATTTTAAGTCGCCTTTTTCAAGTTTATAAGATGAAATGGAGTTAAAACTTCAATGTTTCTATGCCGTAATTTTCAGTTCATCGAAAAATTTCAAGAAGTGAAGGAAGCTACAAAGAACGCTTTGAACAAATCGTCGGCTAATGGTAATTCCACTGTTACATCTGCAAATGCATCTCCGGTTACAACGCGCTCCTCAATGTCCAATAGCGACAGTTTTGATCCCAACAATGCAGATATCCCGTCTGTCCCTACAAATAATGTAAATGCTGTAAGTAATTATGAACTTTGTAAGAACCTATGATACATGTTGATAAAAAGTAGAGATTAGTGCTGGGATTATCCATGTATAATAACCGGATATCGGACAAATATCCAAATCTGGATTTTTCAAATATCCTGCTATTTTTCGACAGGATACCCGGATTTTCGAATAGTTGGATATCCGGATTCTGTATATTGATGTTTTATTCTATAGAGCTTTGTTTTTACAAGAGTTTCGAAAGAATCTGATTCCAGAAATATATTGCTTAGAAGTTTTGCGTGTGATACGTCTTGACGTTGAGTGATTGGAACGATAGTTATAAAAGTAACTATTATAAACCAAAATTTTGCAAAATGGCGTGGGGGTTGAGAAGTTTAAAAATAACGAAAAATAAAACTATCAGGAAAACCGAAAAAAGACACGCCAACATTCTAGAATTATTGAGGGGGCAAAATGACACGTTGCTCCTGGGAAGAAATATTGTGGGGGGACAAAAAGTGCCTTGTCCCAAGTTGGCGTTTATGGTTCACATAAAACGCACAAACAAGTATTATAACTTGAACAAACTACATATTGCACAGCACCAGTCTTTAAACCCTTGATGGGTGATTTACACAATAAAAATATAAATGCATTAAACTTTTTTTCTTACTGAAAAACATTCTGAACTATGGAAGCAACGATTAAAACAGCAGTAATGTTTTGCATGTATTCTACAGAACCTCAAAACTGACAGTCCATCTCATCCATCTACTACCAACGATGCACTAAATAATTCCAATCAAATTGCCAATGAACTCAAGCAAATTTCAATAAATTCGACATCAAGTGATGGTATGGCAACTACTTCAGCTGAACAACAGCTGAAGTATGAAAACGAACGATTAAAGCTAGCTTTAGCACAAAGGTAATACACGTGGTTAATTTTGTTTTCGGAAAATACTAATTGTTCTTTGAAACAGCTCTGCCAATGCCAAAAAGTGGGAAATTGAACTAGCTACATTAAAAAGTAACAATCTTCGCTTGACAAGTGCTTTGCAGGTAAGGAATGAGTTTTGATTAATTTAAAACAAATGTAATATTGTTTATCTCGCTGGACTCATAGACCCGTAAATATTATTTCATTTAATCAAAAACATCGTATCAAGTAGACGCATCTCTGGATCGATCCCATACAAATGGAAAGTGCCAAATCAAATAGCGCACTTCATAGGGCCCAGTTACACACACGGCGCCTTCTCCATGCAAAATAGACGGCGTGATGGCCATTGTATGAAGAAGGCGTCATTACGCCGTCTGTGTAACTGGGCCTATAAAGGTGGAAGCTTGTTGTGAAAGTGGTGGTATTACGAAGACATTGCAGGCGTATGTGATGATCCTGTCTGTGCACTCGGATTGCATTCACATCACCAGGACGCATACTAGCATACGACAGCTCCACCTTTATTGAAAAGACTGTGCTCGATATCAGCAGAGTTCCCAATCTTTTTGATAAGATGTTTTTGTTTAATGAATAAACCTGAAACACTAGAAAAAATAATGAAACTGAAAATCAATTGTTTAATTTAGTCAGAAGAGAAAAAAATCAAACACATGATTGAATACAGTGTCGTAAACTATGCTTAATTGTCTGTTCGCAAGGAATCAACCGCAAACGTAGATGAATGGAAACGACAACTTCATTCGTACAAGGAAGAAAACCAACGTTTAAAAGTCCGTTACCAAGAGCTGGAAGCATCGAAGGGAGGCGTTGCGGGAGTGAACAATGGTGGCCCTAATACCGCCAGCAATGAGTTAGTAGATGAACTTCGACATGAGATTACCTTGCTAAAAACTAAAATTGAAGACTTGGAAAAGCAGTTGATGAAACAAGAAGTGGAACTTAAAGCAGCTAATAAAAGTTTGAAAGATAAGCAGAATGATCCAACGGTAAATGCAAGTGATAAGTTAAAAACCTTTCTAATACTATTTCAATTTCAGATGAAGCAACTCACAACGTTGTGCAATCAGTTCGCAGCGCATGTCAATGATCTAAACGGTCTACAAAATGAAATGGAAAAAGTTATTCAAGCTCATCACAAAGCTACTTGAGATTTATATGAGAAAGACAGTCAGATGAACAGCTCATTAGTGAGTATGGATTTTGAAACAGACGAACGAAGAGAAAATAACCATAACACGAACAATAATTTTATTGCCAACATCATCGACAAGGATCCTAAATTAGCTTATCCATACATACTCACTAGTAGTAGTACCTCTGTCTGTGTTAACAACGTATACCAGCCAACAGTTGCAACAAGTACAATTGATGCACAAACTCGATCTCTTGTCAACACACCGAAAACTGTTATTTCTAATCGTGCGAACTCTGGTATTGTTTTAATTACTGCAAAATTGAATCAGTCTGATGGAAATAAACTCATCCATTTCAATAGCAGCGGTACTAACGATTTGAGCAAAACTAACTTGGCGCTCTTCAATAATGTACAGAAAGCGACATTGGAAGCCAACTTTTCCAACTTACAGAAGCAAGCTAACATAGTATCAGGCGACCAACAACAACCAAAAACAGCGACTATTTTGGTTTCAAAATCAAAAACGAAAACTGGACTTCCACTGTTACTCAAGAAATCCAAGTAACGTGATATTTTTTTGTTTGTTTTTGCTTTGTGTACGATTTGTGTAACGTTCGTAAAAAATATTTTTACAAAAGTATTTATCTTCAAAATTGTGTAACCAGTTTATTGTATTTTATTGGAAAAAGCTTAGGTATAAGAATGACATAGCTATGTTGATAGAAAATATTATTTGTAATTCTTTATATAGGATACAAGAAAGTATTAAATCTCTTTTTCATCTTTAACATTGGGTTCACTACACAATGTAATTGTAAAATTACCTTGCCAAAGATTTTATGTTATAATTTATGTTTAAAACGAAACTACATTTCACATTAGCATTTATTTTCCAACTCTTATTTATATGTAGATAGAAAGAAATCCGTTCAACTTAACCTTGATGTGATGCATGGGTGTCCAGACATATCAGTGGTCACTTGGGTCATGGGTGGCTGTGAATATGGTCATGTCAAATTTCAAAAAACCGACCATGTTTCGATGTTTTGACAAGGGACTGGCATGATAGCTTTTAGGCATACCGAACATCTATTTCTTTACTGAACCTTGAGATGAAATAAGTAGACTAAATAAGATAATCCTTAGTACTACATTCCGATTCGGAACTTGACCTTCTGTTTTTTTATACGCAGACTTCGCAGCCAACTGTTTAGTGTACAGGACAATTGCGGAGCTAGCGCTACGATCCTACTGACACTAAAGCCTGTATCAGACTAACCGTTGTAGCGGTCAACCGCTACCGTTCCGTTCTTTTTCGACCAATCAGAACACAGCGGTCGACCGTCGCTTGTTGTTGTTGCAAAAAATAGAATCTTTTCTATTTTTGCCGCCGACCGTTCCCAACGGTTACCGGCTGCTGTCATTGACATGGCGAAGGCAAACGAATCTCTTCACACCTACACAAGATCACATATAGAGACTTGACGAATGAAAATGTGTGCTTCTCTTTTTGGCACACACGACAGCCAGTCAAAACATTGATAGCACCGGCAACGCTGGTTGGCGATGTCAAATTTCAACCAACGCACACTGGCAAAAATGAACCCAAATTTCCACTAATTAAAAGCCGCTGGGCTGGATATCTTAAATATAGCATTTCTTATGTAAAATTGGTCAGCAAATTGATTGGCGATGGTTTCATTTTGGACAGGGCACGGGAAAGGGTCTATATTTCCAAAAATAGGGTGAAAAGAGGCGAAAAACACCATTTCCCGTGCCCTGTCCAAAATGAAACCATCGCCAATCAATTTGTTGACCAATTTTACCTACGAAATGCTATATTTAAGGTATCCAGCCCAGCGGCTTTTAATTAGTAGGAATTTGGATTCATTTTTGCCAGTGTGCGTTTGTCGAAAATTGACATCGCCAACCAACGTTGCCGGTGCTATCAATGTTTTGACTGGCTGTCGTGTGTGCCAAAAAGAAAAGCACACATTTTCATTTGTCAAGTCTCTATATGTGATCTTGTGTAGGTGTGAAGAGATTCGGTTGCCTTCGCCATGTCAATGACAGCAGCCGGCAACCGTTGGGAACGGTCGGCGGCAAAAATAGAAAAGATTCTATTTTTTGCAACAACAACAAGCGACGGTCGACCGCTGTATTCTGATTGGTCGAAAAAGAACGGAACGGTAGCGGTTGACCGCTGCAACGGTTAGTCTGATACAGGCTTAACAGTCTCTCCCAAGCCGAGACTCGAACCTACGACGACTGGATTGTTAGGCCAGCATCGTACCTCGAGACCATAGTATACTAAATATCACTTAGAATATCACATAGTATGCGTAACATCCCACGAGGTGCCTAATATAAAATACCATCAACATTTACAATCACTATTTGCTTGGTTTGCCCGAATCAACATAAGATAAGGACCAGACAAAAACGTCCATCAGGTTCAGATCTGAGGAACTTGGCATCCATTTATCCAAATCCGTCAAATTATCCCTACACCAGCCTTAAACGAAGTTCCCAGTATACGCTGGTGCATCGTCTTAATGAAAGAATCAATAAGGTCATCTCCGAAGAGATTAAAAAAACTCGGGGAAACAATTTTCTCAAAAACTTCCGTTTTATAATAAACAGCATTGACTTTGACGCTTTCGTCGATCAAAGCCAGGTGAAGCTTACCTCACTTTCAAACCCTACGACAAATATTTTTTCATCGGAAAAAAAATTAACTCGTGATCAGCATGCCGTGATAATATCATTTTCGCTCTATTGAGCCTCTTTTTTCTGAGAAGACTCGAAAACACCGTGAGCCTTACGCTTCTAGTAGGCCTTACATCCATGGTCAGTTGCGTTTACGCTGGATACGCTCTCTCACAACTTTAATAATTTGCGATATCCTTGAAGATCTCCTGTCTCCTTGATGATTTTATAAACGAAATCTCGCTTAGCCTTACATGATTTCGCGTTTGAATGTTGAAAACCACTTTACTACGACTTCCCGAAATTGTTTCATCGCGCATCAGAAACAAAACTCAACTGACAGACAACCAACAGCAGAAGGAACGGGAAAGACACTCGAAAATTTTCGAACTACGAAGTTTTTTTTTCTATCCAATGTATGCCTGAAGGGCACTGGGTACTGAAATGCCACTGCGACAGTCTTACTGATTGTCTTTTGTGGCTGGCCCCGATTGCTGTGCACAGGTTACGGATTGCTCGTACTCATTGATGGAGTAGAACTGTTTTGTTGTAAACCTGTACCCCAATTAGGTACAACATAGTTGATGAAACTAATGATCTGCTTGGGATTAGAGCTCCATACTAGAGATGGTCGGGTATGGGAAATTTGTTACCCGTACCCGACTCATCGAGAATTTTCAAACTCGTACCCGACCCGAACCCGAAGTCGGGTTTGTTTGAAATACCCGTACCCGACCCGAACCCGAAAAATTTTGTTTTCAACTACCCGTACCCGAAAGAAAAATACCCCGAAATTGCCAGTACCCGACCCGTCCTGGGGTGGCATTGCGCTGCTCGATTCGAAGAATTTTCGCTATTTTCGAGTAGGTCACATACTGCCAGCTATGCTCAAAGCTTAAAAGGAGCTGCCATTGTCATTTGTCCTGCGGCTCATCTAATACGCAAAGTCGAAAAATATACGAAAAACGATGCATAATGCCCCCAAACGATTATTTGGTTTTGTTCGAGTTGCTCGAAACGACATGCGCAATGTCACCCCTGGATTTTTATTTTTTTTTTTTAATACCTGATTACCTCGCACATTTTATGCACTGATTGTCATATATGGTTTCTCGAGATGATGGCCGTAGTTGGGCTAGACCCGAGTGTTCATGTGAACGAATGTTAATGAACCAGAATTCCAGGCGATGTACTGGTGCTCCCAGAATCCAGCGTAGCATCTGTCACTGAGAACGTCCGTTCGTCTGATGTTGAAAAATTTGATCATTTTTATGGCGCAGCAAAATATCTATTCAGAACTGTGTACGGAGAATTTGGGTTCCGTTAGTTACCTCATATTAAAATTGATCAGGGATTTAAATTTTTTTTTTTTTTTGTATGCATACGTATGCTTCATATAAACTGCTGAAAATTTTTATTTTGTTTATTTACCCTACTAGCACAACACGGAGAATGGTGAAAAATGCATGTCTGGTAGAGTTTAAATTAAGCGACGAGTTTTAAGTGCACATCGTAGCAATCAGGAATCTAAATTCGGTATAACACAGATATTTCTGTACATGCGGCATCCCTGGTCACAGTGCAAACAAAGACCTGGGAGGGAGAAACGAATACTACACTAAAAAATTATCGAAACAGATGACACGCACATTCGTCGTTTTTTGATAGCGTGTAACGTGTGTCTTCCTGCTGTAACCCGAGTATGACTCGAACATCACGAATACTAAATGTGCAAATTTGTATGCAAAACACAGATTTTTCAAGTCAGTTTCTTCAGATTTTTGAGTTTATTTATATTTACGTAGACTTGCGCAGAGTTACAATAATTTTACAATTTCATACCTCACTATCTTGTGAAACGAAAATCAAGGCTCAAGACTCGAAACTGTTACCAAACGACTTTTTTTTACCCGAGTAATAATTACGTAGGAGGTCTGTCGAAAAGAGTTTATTTGCGAACATTGCTTACACGTTTAAACAACTAAAATGCTTTTAAAAAATCGGCAAACTTTCAAAACTCGTAGCTTACCAAAGGACAGAAATATTATGTTTCAGAAAATATTGTTAATTTCATTGTTTGTGTGGATGTTATTTTTTTATTTTCAATTGTTTTTTTATTTCATCAAGCAAATGTAGAATACATAAATATTTCATTACAGTTATTATTTATAGTGTTTACAATGTTCTTGTTACGAGCTAAATATTTCTGTCTGAAATATAGTTTTCAATTTGTTTTTTTTTTTTTTTGACATTGTTATGCCAATGGTTTTACAATGTAGATTATACTGACACATCATTTGATTTATGGGACCATTTTTTGCATAATTAGCTCTGCAATGTTTTTCTGAAAAAAGTTTTCTCGTTCTAAGATGCCGTGAAGGTGTACTAAAGCTGAGTTGTGATAGTAATGCTTCAATTTGTTTTTTTTTTTGACATTGTTATGCCAATGGTTTTACAATGTAGATTATACTGACACATCATTCGATTTATGGGACCATTTTTTGCATAATTAGCTCTGCAATGTTTTTCTGAAAAAAGTTTTCTCGTTCTAAGATGCCGTGAAGGTGTATTAAAACTGAGTTGTGATAGTAATGCAGATGAGTCTATACGATTTGAAATAATTTCATTGACGAAGAACAGCATTGCAAATTCGCGGCGTTGTTTAAGTGTTTGCAGATTATTGAGCATGCAACGTGCTTCATACGATGGCAGAGGAAATGCAGTCCAATTCAAGTTGCGAAGCGCGTAAAGAAGGAATTGTTTTTGGACTGCTCCATATGAGATTACAATATTCTACAATAGGTCTAACATATGTAATATACAATAGTTTGATAGTGTACGGGTCTTGAAAATTGTGGCTGAACCGCTTAGCAAAGCCCAGCATACCATTTGCTTTACTTATGATAAAGTTATAGTATCAAAATAAGTATTTTTCGAACAAGTCCACGGTAAAAAAATGCAATCATTCTTCTATAGAAATCAAAGATACCGTTACCAATGCAACTTCGTGCTGCTTCGTATTCGTTTCTCCCTCCCAGACCAAGACTATGCTAAAACACCTAGGCTAGAAAAGTTAATAATTAAATTCTCATAATGCACGAAAATCGAATTACCCGTACCCGACCCGTACCCGACCAGTTGAGAATTTTCCAAACCCGTACCCGACCCGTACCCGTAGCCTTGGTTTTTAAATTACCCGTACCCGACCCGAACCCGAAGAATATTTTTTGGCGTTACCCGAAACCCGACCCGAACCCGTCGGGTACGGGTATCGGGTAAAAATACCCGTACCCGACCATCTCTACTCCATACTTGGTATGGAGTTAAAAGGTAACTTCCTAAGAAGTTGTACCTAGAGGAAGCAAGAGCAAAGCAAATGCTCTAAACTCTCTGGTTCAGATTTGCACAATCGGCAGGTGTCGTTCAAGACTACACCGAATTTTTTTAAATGATGAAAAGCGGGACAGTGTCCTGTAAGGAGTCCCGTGATTATCCGTAGTTCATTACGATTTAGACTAAGTAACTTTCTGGCGGTTCCGGGGTTCGGATAGATTAACTTTTTAGCTTGTCTACAACCCTGTACCTGTTGCCATTGGGATGCTATTTCTAGCCTTTTCCAAGTTAGTAGTTCGCTTTTGATAGCGGAATTGGACGTACCCAGAAACGGCTCGGGGCCAATAAACCGCGTATATATATATATATATATATATATATATATATATATATATATATATATATATATATATATATATATATATATATATATATATATATATATATATATATATATATATATATATATATATATATATATATATATATATATATATATATATATATATATATATATATATATATATATATATATATATATATATATATATATATATATATATATATATATATATATATATATATATATATATATATATATATATATATATATACTATATATATATATATATATATATATATATATATATATATATATATATATATATATATATATATATATATATATATATATATATATATATATATATATATATATATATATATATATATATATATATATATATATATATATATATATATATATATATATATATATATATATATATATATATATATATATATATATATATATATATATATATATATATATATATATATATATATATATATATATATATATATATATATATATATATATATATATATATATATATATATATATATATATATATATATATATATATATATATATATATATATATATATATATATATATATATATATATATATATATATATATATATATATATATATATATATATATATATATATATATATATATATATATATATATATATATATATATATATATATATATATATATATATATATATATATATATATATATATATATATATATATATATATATATATATATATATATATATATATATATATATATATATATATATATATATATATATATATATATATATATATATATATATATATATATATATATATATATATATATATATATATATATATATATATATATATATATATATATATATATATATATATATATATATATATATATATATATATATATATATATATATATATATATATATATATATATATATATATATATATATATATATATATATATATATATATATATATATATATATATATATATATATATATATATATATATATATATATATATATATATACTATATATATATATATATATATATATATATATATAATATATATATATATATATATATATATATATATATATATATATATATATATATATATATATATATATATATATATATATATATATATATATATATATATATATATATATATATATATATATATATATATAATATATATATATATATATATATATATATATATATATATATATATATATATATATATATAATATATATATATATATATATATATATATATATATATATATATATATATATATATATATATATATATATATATATATATATATATATATATATATATATATATATATATATATATATATATATATATATATATATATATATATATATATATATATATATATATATATATATATATATATATATATATATATATATAATATATATATATATATATATATATATATATATATATATATATATATATATATATATATATATATATATATATATATATATATATATATATATATATATATATATATATATATATATATATATATATATATATATATATATATATATATATATATATATATATATATATATATATATATATATATATATGTGTGAAACGCAACTACAGACATGCGAAAATCGGTATATTCTCGGACAGTCAAGCAGCACTACTAGCACTTAAGTCCATCAAATGCGCTTCCAAACTTGTTTGGGAATGTATTGAAACTCTACGGGAACTCTCCCGGCAGAACTCTGTTTTTCTGTTTTGGGTGCCCGGACATTGAGGAGTCGAGGGTAATGAACAAGCTGACTACCTAGCAAGACAGGGATCAGCTCAGCGTTTTATTGGCTCCGAGCCGTTTCTGGGTACGTCCAATTCCGCTATCAAAAGCGAACTACTAACTTGGAAAAGGCTAGAAATAGCATCCCAATGGCAACAGGTACAGGGTTGTAGACAAGCTAAAAAGTTAATCTATCCGAACCCCGGAACCGCAAGAAAGTTACTTAGTCTAAATCGTAATGAACTACGGATAATCACGGGACTCCTTACAGGACACTGTCCCGCTTTTCATCATTTAAAAAAATTCGGTGTAGTGTTGAACGACACCTGCCGATTGTGCAAATCTGAACCAGAGAGTTTGGAGCATTTGCTTTGCTCTTGCTTCCTCAAGGTACAACTTCTTAGGAAGTTACCTTTTAACTCCATACCAAGTATGGAGTAGAGATGGTCGGGTACGGGTATTTTTACCCGATACCCGTACCCGACGGGTTCGGGTCGGGTTTCGGGTAACGCCAAAAAATATTTTTCGGGCTCGGGTCGGGTACGGGTAATTTAAAAACCAAGGCTACGGGTACGGGTCGGGTACGGGTTTGGAAAATTCTCAACTGGTCGGGTACGGGTAATTCGATTTTCGTGCATTATGAGAATTTAATTATTAACTTTTCTAGCCTAGGTGTTTTAGCATAGTCTTGGTCTGGGAGGGAGAAACAAATACGAAGCAGCACGAAGTTGCATCGGTAACGGTATCTTTGATTTCTATAGAAGAATGATTGCATTTTTTTTACCGTGGACTTGTTCGAAAAATACTTATTTTGATACTATAACTTTATCATAAGTAAAGCAAATGGTATGCTGGGCTTTGCTAAGCGGTTCAGCCACAATTTTCAAGACCCGTACACTACCAAACTATTGTATATTACATATGTTAGACCTATTGTAGAATATTGTAATCTCATATGGATCAGTCCAAAAACAATTCCTTCTTTACGCGCTTCGCAACTTGAATTGGACTGCATTTCCTCTGCCATCGTATGAAGCACGTTGCATGCTCATTAATCTGCAAACACTTAAACAACGCCGCGAATTTGCAATGCTGTTCTTCGTCAATGAAATTATTTCAAATCGTATAGACTCATCTGCATTACTATCACAACTCAGCTTTAATACACCTTCACGGCATCTTAGAACGAGAAAACTTTTTTCAGAAAAACATTGCAGAGCTAATTATGCAAAAAATGGTCCCATAAATCGAATGATGTGTCAGTATAATCTAAATTGTAAAACCATTGGCATAACAATGTCAAAAAAAAAAAAAACAAATTGAAAACTATATTTCAGACAGAAATATTTAGCTCGTAACAAGAACATTGTAAACACTATAAATAATAACTGTAATGAAATATTTATGTATTCTACATTTGCTTGATGAAATAAAAAAACAATTGAAAATAAAAAAATAACATCCACACAAACAATGAAATTAACAATATTTTCTGAAACATAATATTTCTGTCCTTTGGTAAGCTACGAGTTTTGAAAGTTTGCCGATTTTTTAAAAGCATTTTAGTTGTTTAAACGTGAAAGCAATGTTCGCAAATAAACTCTTTTCGACAGACCTCCTACGTAATTATTACTCGGGTAAAAAAAAGTCGTTTGGT
Source organism: Wyeomyia smithii (assembly GCF_029784165.1). NCBI lineage: Eukaryota > Metazoa > Arthropoda > Insecta > Diptera > Culicidae > Wyeomyia > Wyeomyia smithii. The sequence continues at coordinate 133,048,964 of NC_073696.1, forward strand.
AACAGTTTCGAGTCTTGAGCCTTGATTTTCGTTTCACAAGATAGTGAGGTATGAAATTGTAAAATTAT